>NW_027421477.1:0-5754 GCF_009905375.1 Apium graveolens
TAAAATATCAATATGGATTAAAGTATGTGAAAATATCCATAATGCATCCCGACTCAGTATCGGAGAAAAAACCGTGTACTAACCCCTTTGAGTTTTCACCGAAAACTCTTTCAGCCAAATCTACTCGTTTCTCGTCCGAATTCCGCGAAATATGGCTCGGTTCAAATTAAAATATCAATATGGATTAAAGTATGTGAAAATATCCATAATGCATCCCGACTCAGTATCGGAGAAAAAACCGTGTACTAACCCCTTTGAGTTTTCACCGAAAACTCTATTTCAGCCAAATCTACTCGTTTCTCGTCCGAATTCCGCGAAATATGGCTCGGTTCAAATTAAAATATCAATATGGATTAAAGTATGTGAAAATATCCATAATGCATCCCGACTCAGTATCGGAGAAAAAACCGTGTACTAACCCCTTTGAGTTTTCACCGAAAACTCCATTTCAGCCAAATCTACTCGTTTCTCGTCCGAATTCCGCGAAATATGGCTCGGTTCAAATTAAAATATCAATATGGATTAAGTATGTGAAAATATCCATAATGCATCCCGACCAGTATCGGAGAAAAAACCGTGTACTAACCCCTTTGAGTTTTCACCGAAAACTCCATTTCAGCCAAATCTACTCAGTTTCTCGTCCGAATTCCCGCGAAATATGGCTCGGTTCAATTAAAATATCAATATGGATTAAATATGTGAAAATATCCATAATGCATCCCGAGTCAAGTATCGGAGAAAAAAACTGTGTACTAACCCCTTTGAGTTTTCACCAGAAAACTCCATTTCAGCCAAATCTACTCGCGTTTCTCGTCCGAATTCCGCGAAATATGGCTCGGTTCAAATTAAAATATCAATATGGATTAAAGTATGTGAAAATATCCATAATGCATCCGACTCAGTATCGGAGAAAAAAACCGTGTACTAACCCCTTTGAGTTTTCACCGAAAACTCCATTTCAGCCAAATCTACTCCGTTTCTCGTCCGAATTCCGCGAAATATGGCTCGGTTCAAATTAAATATCAATATGGATTAAAGTATGTGAAAATATCCATAATGCATCCCGACTCAGGTATCGGAGAAAAAACCGTGTACTAACCCCTTTGAGTTTTCACCGAAAACTCTATTTCAGCCAAATCTACTCAGTTTCTCGTCCGAATTCCGCGAAATATGGCTCGGTTCAAATTAAAATATCAATATGGATTAAAGTATGTGAAAATATCCATAATGCATCCCGAGTCGGTATCGGAGAAAAAACTGTGTACTAACCCCTTTGAGTTTTCACCGAAAACTCTATTTCAGCCAAATCTACTCGATTTCTCGTCCGAATTCCGCGAAATATGGATCGGTTCAAATTAAAATATCAATATGGATTAAAGTATGTGAAAATATCCATAATGCATCCCGACTCAGTATCGGAGAAAAAACCGTGTACTAACCCCTTTGAGTTTTCACCGAAAACTCTATTTCAGCCAAATCTACTCGTTTCTCGTCCGAATTCCGCGAAATATGGCTCGGTTCAAATTAAAATATCAATATGGATTAAAGTATGTGAAAATATCCATAATGCATCCCGACTCAGTATCGGAGAAAAAACCGTGTACTAACCCCTTTGAGTTTTCACCGAAAACTCTATTTCAGCCAAATCTACTCGTTTCTCGTCCGAATTCCGCGAAATATGGCTCGGTTCAAATTAAAATATCAATATGGATTAAAGTATGTGAAAATATCCATAATGCATCCCGACTCAGGTATCGGAGAAAAAACCTGTGTACTAACCCCTTTGAGTTTTCACCGAAAACTCTATTTCAGCCAAATCTACTCGTTTCTCGTCCGAATTCCGCGAAATATGGCTCGGTTCAAATTAAAATATCAATATGGATTAAAGTATGTGAAAATATCCATAATGCATCCCGACTCAGTATCGGAGAAAAAACCGTGTACTAACCCCTTTGAGTTTTCACCGAAAACTCTATTTCAGCCAAATCTACTCGGTTTCTCGTCCGAATTCCGCGAAATATGGCTCGGTTCAAATTAAAATATCAATATGGATTAAAGTATGTGAAAATATCCATAATGCATCCCGACTCAGTATCGGAGAAAAAAACCGTGTTACTAACCCCTTTGAGTTTTCACCGAAAACTCTATTTCAGCCAAATCTACTCAGTTTCTCGTCCGAATTCCGCGAAATATGGCTCGGTTCAAATTAAAATATCAATATGGATTAAAGTATGTGAAAATATCCATAATGCATCCCGACTCAGTATCGGAGAAAAAACCGTGTACTAACCCCTTTGAGTTTTCACCGAAAACTCTATTTCAGCCAAATCTACTCGTTTCTCGTCCGAATTCCGCGAAATATGGCTCGGTTCAAATTAAAATATCAATATGGATTAAAGTATGTGAAAATATCCATAATGCATCCCGACTCAGTATCGGAGAAAAAACCGTGTACTAACCCCTTTGAGTTTTCACCGAAAACTCCATTTCAGCCAAATCTACTCGGTTTCTCGTCCGAATTCCGCGAAATATGGCTCGGTTCAAATTAAAATATCAATATGGATTAAAGTATGTGAAAATATCCATAATGCATCCCGACTCAGGTATCGGAGAAAAAACCGTGTACTAACCCCTTTGAGTTTTCACCGAAAACTCTATTTCAGCCAAATCTACTCGATTTCTCGTCCGAATTCCGCGAAATATGGCTCGGTTCAAATTAAAATATCAATATGGATTAAAGTATGTGAAAATATCCATAATGCATCCCGACTCAGTATCGGAGAAAAAACCGTGTACTAACCCCTTTGAGTTTTCACCGAAAACTCTATTTCAGCCAAATCTACTCGATTTCTCGTCCGAATTCCGCGAAATATGGCTCGGTTCAAATTAAAATATCAATATGGATTAAAGTATGTGAAAATATCCATAATGCATCCCGACTCAGTATCGGAGAAAAAACCGTGTACTAACCCCTTTGAGTTTTCACCGAAAACTCTATTTCAGCCAAATCTACTCAGTTTCTCGTCCGAATTCCGCGAAATATGGCTCGGTTCAAATTAAAATATCAATATGGATTAAAGTATGTGAAAATATCCATAATGCATCCCGACTCAGTATCGGAGAAAAAACCTGTGTACTAACCCCTTTGAGTTTTCACCGAAAACTCCATTTCAGCCAAATCTACTCGGTTTCTCGTCCGAATTCCGCGAAATATGGCTCGGTTCAAATTAAAATATCAATATGGATTAAAGTATGTGAAAATATCCATAATGCATCCCGACTCAGTATCGGAGAAAAAACCGTGTACTAACCCCTTTGAGTTTTCACCGAAAACTCCTATTTCAGCCAAATCTACTCGATTTCTCGTCCGAATTCCGCGAAATATGGCTCGGTTCAAATTAAAATATCAATATGGATTAAAGTATGTGAAAATATCCATAATGCATCCCGACTCAGTATCGGAGAAAAAACCGTGTACTAACCCCTTTGAGTTTTCACCGAAAACTCCATTTCAGCCAAATCTACTCGGTTTCTCGTCCGAATTCCGCGAAATATGGCTCGGTTCAAATTAAAATATCAATATGGATTAAAGTATGTGAAAATATCCATAATGCATCCCGACTCAGTATCGGAGAAAAAACCGTGTACTAACCCCTTTGAGTTTTCACCGAAAACTCCATTTCAGCCAAATCTACTCGGTTTCTCGTCCGAATTCCGCGAAATATGGCTCGGTTCAAATTAAAATATCAATATGGATTAAAGTATGTGAAAATATCCATAATGCATCCCGACTCAGTATCGGAGAAAAAACCGTGTACTAACCCCTTTGAGTTTTCACCGAAAACTCCATTTCAGCCAAATCTACTCAGTTTCTCGTCCGAATTCCGCGAAATATGGCTCGGTTCAAATTAAAATATCAATATGGATTAAAGTATGTGAAAATATCCATAATGCATCCCGAGTCAGTATCGGAGAAAAAACCGTGTACTAACCCCTTTGAGTTTTCACCGAAAACTCTATTTCAGCCAAATCTACTCGATTTCTCGTCCGAATTCCGCGAAATATGGCTCGGTTCAAATTAAAATATCAATATGGATTAAAGTATGTGAAAATATCCATAATGCATCCCGACTCAGTATCGGAGAAAAAACCGTGTACTAACCCCTTTGAGTTTTCACCGAAAACTCCTATTTCAGCCAAATCTACTCAGTTTCTCGTCCGAATTCCGCGAAATATGGCTCGGTTCAAATTAAAATATCAATATGGATTAAAGTATGTGAAAATATCCATAATGCATCCCGACTCAGTATCGGAGAAAAAACCTGTGTACTAACCCCTTTGAGTTTTCACCGAAAACTCCATTTCAGCCAAATCTACTCGGTTTCTCGTCCGAATTCCGCGAAATATGGCTCGGTTCAAATTAAAATATCAATATGGATTAAAGTATGTGAAAATATCCATAATGCATCCCGACTCAGTATCGGAGAAAAAACCGTGTACTAACCCCTTTGAGTTTTCACCGAAAACTCCATTTCAGCCAAATCTACTCGGTTTCTCGTCCGAATTCCGCGAAATATGGCTCGGTTCAAATTAAAATATCAATATGGATTAAAGTATGTGAAAATATCCATAATGCATCCCGACTCAGTATCGGAGAAAAAACCGTGTACTAACCCCTTTGAGTTTTCACCGAAAACTCTATTTCAGCCAAATCTACTCGGTTTCTCGTCCGAATTCAGCGAAATATGGCTCGGTTCAAATTAAAATATCAATATGGATTAAAGTATGTGAAAATATCCATAATGCATCCCGACTCAGTATCGGAGAAAAAACCGTGTAGTAACCCCTTTGAGTTTTCACCGAAAACTCCATTTCAGCCAAATCTACTCGGTTTCTCGTCCGAATTCCGCGAAATATGGCTCGGTTCAAATTAAAATATCAATATGGATTAAAGTATGTGAAAATATCCATAATGCATCCCGAGTCAGTATCGGAGAAAAAACTGTGTACTAACCCATTTGAGTTTTCACCGAAAACTCTATTTCAGCCAAATCTACTCGATTTCTCGTCCGAATTCCGCGAAATATGGATCGGTTCAAATTAAAATATCAATATGGATTAAAGTATGTGAAAATATCCATAATGCATCCCGATAAAGTATCGGAGAAAAACCGTGTACTAACCCCTTTGAGTTTTCACCGAAAACTCCTATTTCAGCCAAATCTACTCGAGTTTCTCGTCCGAATTCCGCGAAATATGGCTCGGTTCAAATTAAAATATCAATATGGATTAAAGTATGTGAAAATATCCATAATGCATCCCGACTAGTATCGGAGAAAAACCGTGTACTAACCCCTTTGAGTTTTCACCGAAAACTCCATTTCAGCCAAATCTACTCGTTTCTCGTCCGAATTCCACGAAATATGGCTCGGTTCAAATTCAAATATCAATATGGATTAAAGTATGTGAAAATATCCATAATGCATCCCGACTCAGTATCGGAGAAAAACCGTGTAGTAACCCCTTTGCGTTTTCACCGAAACTCCATTTCAGCCCAATCTACTCGTTTCTCGTCCGGAATTCCGCGGAAATTATGTCCTCGTTTCAAATTAAAATATCAATATGGATTAAAAGGATTGTGAAAATTCCATTAATGCATCCCGATCGTATCGGAGAAAAAACCGTGTACTAACCCCTTTGAGTTTTTCACCGAAAACTCTATTTCAGCCAAATCTACTCGTTTCTCGTCCGAAT
>NW_027421478.1:0-11335 GCF_009905375.1 Apium graveolens
AAACATATGAGAATTAACAATTAAATTAGGAGAAGGGTTTGAGAAAACAAACAGAGATTGGATTTAATCTCGAGTCCAGAAAACTGTCTCCTTAAAGCAGTTTCGCCCCGCACCATCCGTGTTTAGCGACCTGCTTCCCAGGATAAAACGAGATACTAGTATAATCGATAGATCGAATATACTCTCAGCGAACTTGAACTGAGCCCGAGAACTATCACCGGAATATTGGAAAAATTTAAGACTAAAGAGACCGAGAATGAAAGAGATGACTCTTATTTCCTCGACTTAATAAAACTGGTGCCCTAAGACTCTATTTATAAAGAGAGGCTTGAAAGGACTTTTTTTCTTTTCGATGTGGTACATGGTATTTATAAGAAAAACTAAGGAATAGGTTTGTGCTACTCTCGATGTGGTACAAAACCACTTTTCATATTAAAAGGTAAAACTTTGGAACATCAGTTCTCATTCACCTTTTACTCATTTTGAGCGTGTTAATATGCGTTGGAATTCCCTCGAAGAGAAGAATACGTTCCAATAAATACACACCACTAACACATAATGTGTCTCACTCATATAGAGTCTCAAAATGATTAACAACTTAGTCTAAAATACTAAGTTTGTCCAACAATCCCCCACAAATGAGATTGATGGTCCAGTAGCACGCACCATATAGACAGACAGACGCGGAGCTTGACTTGGTGATAGTTCCGGCGGTCAGATATAGCATACGATAGGTAGAGAATGCTCCTTGAACCTTCGCTCGAATAAGTATATCGACTTTACTGGTAGACAGTATGACGCGATGTCCTTGAACTGTTCGACCGTTTGTGTAAACGATGACATACTCATCACTATATCTTTCCTGACTCATTCAGTTCTCATGATTATGTCCATTTTGGCCCTGGAACATCGTCCTGGTTCTGCAAGAGTTTCTAAAGAATTGTGCCTCGCAATTCTCCTTTGAAGCGGCCATACTTCTCTCTTACATAGGTGATCTTTATCTTATAGAGTAACCCGCGTTTACTTAACCGAATATTATGTATTCAAACTTGAAATCCCTGTATTCGTCAAAGATCATTAAAAGCATAAAGCTTAACCTCGTACCTTACGGGTCTCACTGTTTCATCATCATAGAAATAGGCCAGGGGTTACCCCCACAGTGATTTGGTCATCATGATTTAGTTGTCCCATTGAACCAAGTTCTTGGGATCTCCAGTCAGCAAGGTTGGGTGTCCACCATGACGCCGTTAAGCAATAGGCAAGGCCCATTCCTCTCGATGATTTGACAACTATCTCTCGGTCTAACTAGATTCCCTTGGCTTAAACAGATTCGCTCAGTTTAACCATCTGGTTAGTGGATCCAAACATTATCATTTAACTTTACATAGTCAATCATGATAATTCTCGTTGAGAATAGTTGTTTAATGGTATTATGTCCTCATCATAGATGTGAGACATACCATTTCATACACAATAATGTGATCTCCCAATTTGCATATTGATTACACGATATATGCATATTGAAGACACATTTTCCTTGTCATTTAGGAATATCCTTACAAAGTGGCTACTCGGCCTTTTAACTGCATTTATTTTATGCACCAGACTCGTATTCCATCATGAATCGAGCTAAGTTTAGGATTTCCATGACACGACTGCTAAGTGTGAAATGTATTGTCGAATGACTTTTAAGTTCTTAAAGTCAAATATCTAATTTACATACTATATTCACATAGTACAATTAGATATCTTTCGTATTGAAGTCCAAGCTCACGAGCACATATCATACACCTTAAATCTCATTGCAATCACTTCCAAGTGACCAATTTCCATTGTACTCGTGCATCTACCCAGTTTACCAACTGTGTAGCCTATGTCTAATTTTGTACAATTTTAAAAAGTACAACAGACTTGCAATCCTTCTTGAGAGATCCTTGTTCATCTACGCTTGGATATATAAATCCATTCCAGCTATGACAACTTTAGCTTCGTTAACCTCTTCAAAATTCACATCACCAACATGTGACATGTATCATCTAAAACTTTTAAAGTCACGAAGATTGTAATCTTCAAATCAAAACTTTTCAATCTCATCAAGATTTTCAGAGATGATCCTCTTGTCATTACTTCTCGTAATGATCAGATCACTCACATGCAATCAATTATGACTTGCATATCATGTGTAAATAACACATGCACACTTGTCAATTCTCTGATTTTGAATCAGTTTGACATCTCATATTGACATATTTCATATTTATGAAATAACTTTACTAGTTATTACTTAAGGCTTCACTTGTTATTGATATTACCAGCTTTTAGCGTCCCAAAAACCAGCAATTTCAGTTTGCATCATTACCGAGTTTAAGCATCCTTAAACTGGCAATCCTTATTCACATAGCAACCAATATTGAGCGTCCTCAAAATGGCAACCATGTCATTTATTTGAAGCCATTGCTTATCATAGCAATATCAAATTTAATATGCCATCATTTCGTGTCAATGTTGTTTCACTCAACATGATCACCGAAAATACAGATTTTCTACTCTTGCTTTATCTAGAGCAACCCTCGGGTTCACGTAAATAGATATTTCTCCAAATATCTATTTAGAAAGACCATCTCAATGTGCATTGATGCACTTTTAAATTTCACAATACGATAATTTTAGTATCATCTTAATGAACCTTATTCTCAAAACTCGAGAATATTTCATAAATTATATAAGGTCATCACTTTCGACTGTAATATTTTTGTATCAGTCTGACCTTATACTTCCTTCAGACCCAGATATATTTTCCCAATTTAAAAATTCATTTAGGTCCTAATGCTTCTATCTCGTAAGAAGATCTATATATTTTTTTAAACAAGATTCTGTCAAACAGAACCACTCTCTCTATTTCTTAACATCCTTTCCCCCACAAAGGACATAGAGAGAACATGCACAATCCATTTTCTAGTACACGTGCTAGAAAATCTTGATTTATTGACTCTCAGTAATAGTCAAATTTTCTCTTGATATATTCACTTATCAAGAAATTATACGTGAAGCGCATTGCTTCTATTAAATTTACGAGTTCACCTTCAAGCAAATTATCAAGACATTCGGGACTAGCGATTATCCAAGTCTTTTGCTCTCTTCAGGTTCATCCTCACATTCATCCAATAACTCGTAAGTTCATTTAGATGACTTTTAATTACAGATCTACTAGGATCTACTAGCTTATCGCATAAGCATTCCTAAACTCTGTAATAGTATTCTTACGAATCTCAAAAATTAGATTCATATATCGGATATTATTAGACTCAACCATTGTCTATGTATCCATCCAAAATATCTCAATTGATTTTGGATCTCATGCTACCAACAGAGGTATTGATATTAAGTTTCGAGATACCCCCACATTTCAATTATTTTCAAGAATGTTTCATTACATTCCACTATTCATAGAAAATTCAATAATTTTCTATTTTAGATACCCCCACAATTTTAATATTTTACAGAATGTCAGAAAATATTCCAAAACTAATAGGAAATTTAATTATTTCCTTCTGTGGTATCATGTTTAAGGAACGATTAGCCCTTCGTAACTAATATCCTCAAATTCAGTGATAGTCTGAGCTGATCACAATCGTTTTGCATCTTTTTCAGAGCGCAACTCAAGTCTGCATCTACTCCATTTATATAATGCGAGTAAGGTGCAACGACCTCATGAATATTCACGTTGCAAACAGAATTTGCCCGGTGATTATTCATCATCAAATTTATTCACAACCATCTTAATTATCTGTATTAAGTTGGATTTACCCTTGAGTTTATAGAGCACACATCTCTCTATTTAGCTTCAATATTGACTCGACTACGAGTACGAGTGACAAATGTTTTACTATCAAACTAGACAGTAAACACGTATCGTGTCACTACCTCTCATCTGAGCAGGTTTTACGTTATTCATTAAAACCTATAAGATTTTAATATCATGTTAAAAGAACTTCCCGTAGTTCTTATCATTAAAAATTCAATTACCGAATTTCTCGAAAATATTTACATGGTTCACACGAACCTACATTTATGGCTCACCTACTGGTACAACCAGAAAAGGCCCAAGGAAGAACATAAATCTTCAATAAACCCACATTCAGTGATCCTTGATCAACTGATGCGTTAGGGTTAACAACTTTTCGGATTCTCTCCGAAGTTCAGCATAAATACTGATATCAATATTCGCCGTATTAAGTATCACATGGATCACTATAATAGGCTCGTGTGTCACTGCCGCAGCAGACCGACACCAACACGTGAAATTACTATTTAACTGGAGGAAAAATCCAACCAGAAAAATATAATTTATGTGCCGACCCATAACCTGTACTCCAGGCCCATTAGGTTTTTTAATGTGGAGAATCCTGAGTAATTGTAAATCTGGTTCACTTCAGCTGCCCACCTCGTCACATTATTTAACAACAAACATGTTACTGCATTCTATCCAGTATTACAAGTTTGTGATATAACTCCATTATTAAAGATTAAACAATAATAATTGATGCCTTATCATCACTCAACAATGATTAAAAAATTAATCACCAAATAATCAAGTTCCATCATGAAGGGTCACATTTATGTAGCCATATCATTTAATTGCATAGCAATATCATGTTATGAACTTGCAAACATGCATGTAAACTATAGCATATATGATTCTTGTATCAGTGTACTAATAATTCCAAAATCAATTCAGAATTAAGAAATCAATCACCATGTTAACAAAACATAATAAGCTATCCATTAATAGCAAAAACATGGACGAATTATAAATTTGGGTTTAATCTACCAATTTATAATGATCAACCCGAAAGAGATGTCACCAAATATGTCCACTTGAATATAAGTTGATCATAAATCAATAACCATTAAAGCATCAATAGCCTTATAAGAAACCAATTATCCAACAACTTTGTGCTTACTTTTGCCTCGTACCTGTTAAGCTTAAACAAAGCACCACTTAAAATCAAATTTATATTAATTTCAAGCACATGGCAACAAGTGATCAAAGAAATTAACGCACTAAATTTAATTTAATTAATGAGGCAAATAATGGCCACTCATATACCCATAAATAAATCCAATTTAAACAATCAAATTGACTTTTGCGTCTACTCACAAGAAAGTATGAAAATTGAAGAAAACTGCTTTAAGATTGTTAGCAATCTTGTACGATAAAGACATTGTTATATATATATATTGAATATATAACTACTTCACAAAAATATTGTTAATTCTTAAATCACATAAGCATATGAGAATTAACAATTAAATTAGGAGAAGGGTTTGAGAAAACAAACAGAGATTGGATTTAATCTCGAGTCCAGAAAACTGTCTCCTTAAAGCAGTTTCGCCCCGCACCATCCGTGTTTAGCGACCTGCTTCCCAGGATAAAACGAGATACTAGTATAATCGATAGATCGAATATACTCTCAGCGAACTTGAACTGAGCCTGAGAATTATCACCGGAATATTGGAAAAATTTAAGACTAAAGAGACCGAGAATGAAAGAGATGACTCTTATTTCCTCGACTTAATAAAACTGGTGCCCTAAGACTTTTTATAAAGAGAGGCTTGAAAGGACTTTTTTTTCTTTTCGATGTGGTACATGGTATTTATAAGAAAAACTAAGGAATAGGTTTGTGCTACTCTCGATGTGGTACAAAACCACTTTTCATATTAAAAGGTAAAACTTTGGAATATCAGTTCTCATTCACCTTTTACTCATTTTGAGCGTGTTAATATGCGTTGGAATTCCCTCGAAGAGAAGAATACGTTCCAATAAATACACACCACTAACACATAATGTGTCTCACTCATATAGAGTCTCAAAATGATTAACAACTTAGTCTAAAATACTAAGTTTGTCCAACACATAGTGCTCTAATCCACTTCTTAACCCATCAACATCATTTTAAATGATAATTGATAAAAAGTATTCTAAAAAGTAAATTAAAAATAAAATATGATTTTATTATCGGATGCCATACTTATAAAATACACTCTATTCCTCCTCTTTATATAGGTGTACAAACTACGTTATCTAATAAATATTTAAACTCTATTTCTAACAACAAAATCAAAATCAAAATCAATCCAAAAACGGATATTAACATCAAATTCCTGTCTGCGGTACTTGGCCCTTGATATTAACATGTATATTAAGACATCTGATCAAGGGTTCAAAAATGAGCCAGATATGATAAGAGAATTGTTTTTGAATCATACTCATAATGATGTATGTTCAATTCGTATCACCACACTGGTATTGTTTCAATCGTGCCTAGAGGAAGACCCGATGCCAGTATTAGAATAAAAAAAATAATTTTTATATTTTTATAAGATAGAATAAAAAATATAATATATTCACAGCTAACAAATATTATATATTCCCGCAAAATATTATGTTTTGCGGGAATCCGTTGCCCGTAAAATTAGAATCACATACAGTTGATGTAGAGTCTTGGTAGTAGAGAATAGCAGTGATTGATAGAACACATGGACACAGACTAGAACTAACACATTGTCTGAATCTAGTTATTAGCTGTAATGGAACTGAAAACGTAAAAGAAAGGAGGTAAAGCCAATTGATCAAAATGATAACAATTGAGTGATTCATGTTGCTTTAGAGTAATGCACTACAGAACCGAGGAAAGCAAGAAGAATCTAAAAGCACAAACAAGAAGAATCTTTCATGATCATGAAAGTGTTATTACTCGGCCACCATGCAGGACCTTTAACAAACAAAAGTTTGTCCACTCATTCCTTATAGCTTTATTTTGTACCTTCACACCACTGGAACTTTGTTTTACAAAGTTCAAATCATTTCATTTCATTGGTAATAATTCAAAGAGGTTTTACAGAAGCCTATTCATCTGCATTTCAACTACTACGTTTTGTGCTTGGTTTCAAAATGGCCGAAGCAATTGTGTCAAATGTTGTCGGAAGGCTCACTGATTTGTCTGAAGAAGCTCAAGTACTGCATGGGGTGCAAGATGAAATTCAAGAACTGGTGACACAACTCAAGCGGATGAGGACATTTTTACCAGATGCTGATTCAAGGTTACATGATCAAAATATCCGTATTCTGCTTGCAGATGCACGGGAGCTTGCCTATGATGCTGAACATGTCGTCGAAACTTATCTTGTCCAAGCTTTATCATCCCCTGGAAAAATAATGCAGTGGATGAACACAAGGACGTTTTCAAGAAAGCTCAAAGATGTTAAAAGAAAGATGTCTCTTCTCTTTAATCGCTTTCGTGATTGTAATATCAAATCAACATTAGAATCCCCTGAATCATCAAATTCATCTCATGGACAACCAGGAATGCTAAAGCGATTTCACACTTTCACTACTGTTGAACCAGAGATATTTGTTGGATTTCAGGCCGATGTTGATCAATTGGTTGGATATCTGGTGGATGAAAGTGATGACTCTTACCCGCTCATCTCAATTTGTGGAATGCACTACAAGAAAACAAGGCTAAATACAACTGCATAAATACAACTGGGATTAAATACAACCATATCTGGTTGAATTTAAGATGCGCGGCTAAATTCAACCGAAATCAGTCATATTTAAAAACGGTTGTATTTAGGCGGTTGAATTTAGAAACAAATACAACCGACTAAATACAACCGAATTTAAGTACAACAGGAAACGGTTGAATTTAGCCGCTCTACTTAATTCAACCGAATTCGGTCTATTTTTGCCCCGCCTAAATACAACCGGATAATTACAACCGACACCTATTACAACTCTAAAAGGTTGTATTTAGCCGCCCCTCCTAAATGCAACCGCCTAAATACAACTGTTTATAAATATGACTGATTTTGGTTGAATTTAGCCACACCAAAAAAATTGGAGGGAACTTTCCCGCCAAAGAAATTTAGCTAGAAAAATGAAGCCAAATATCAGCTAAAAATTTTAAAAAATAATTTTTTAAAAATAATTTTTTTAAAAAAAAAAATCAGAAAAATAAAATTATTATTTATAATATTGCTAAAATACGTAAATAAAGAGTAATAATATATTCATTCTAGATCTTGTAAATAACTTTTTATTATTTTTACATATATTTAACTATTTTCAATTATTTTCGACTAGTACTTCTTAGAAATGTCAAGATCAATATATTTTAGTAATATGATATTTTAGAAAAATAAATGTATTTTGTTTCCTATTTTAACAGTAAACTATTAGTCTCATACTAGAGTTTAGTCTCATACTGATGTTTCGATTTTTTAAAAAATATTTATGAATGATCCAACCTTAAGGATGTCGGTATCAATATATTTTAGTGACATGATAAATTTTTTGGAAAAAAATAAATATATTTGGTTTACTATTTTAACAGTTAACTAGTAGTTGACTATTAAAAAGGCAAACCAAATATATTTATTTTTTTTCTAAAATTTTTGTCATATCACTAAAATATACAGATCTTGACATACGTACGGTTGGATCATTCAAAAATATGTTTTAAAAATTCGAAACATAAATATGGGATTAAACACTAGTTAGAAATACTGGTCAAACTACCATTTGACTATTAAAAAGGCAAACCAAATAAATTTATTTTTTTCTAAAATTTTTGTCATATCACTAAAATATACAGATCTTGACATCCGTATGGTTGGATCATTCAAAAATATTTAAAAAAATCAAAACATCAATATGGGATTAAACACTAGTAAGAAGTAATGGTCAAATTACCATTTGACTATTAAAAAGGCAAACCAGATATATTTATTTTTTTCTAATTTTTTTGTCATATCACTAAAATATACAGATCTTCACATCCGTACGGTTGGATCATTCAAAAATATGTTTTAAAAATTCGAAACATAAATATGGGATTAAACACTAGTTAGAAGTACTGGTCAAACTACTAGTTGACTATTAAAAAGGCAAACCAAATATATTTATTTTTTTCTAAAATTTTTGTCATATCACTAAAATATACACATCCTGACATCCGTATGGTTGGATCATTCAAAAATATTTAAAAAAAATCAAAACATCAATATGGGATTAAACACTAGTAAGAAGTAATGGTCAAACTACCATTTGACTATTAAAAAGGCAAACCGGATATATTTATTTTTTTCTAATTTTTTTGTCATATCACTAAAATATACAGATCTTGACATCCGTACGGTTGGATCATTCAAAAATATGTTTTAAAAATTCGAAACATAAATATGGGATTAAACACTAGTTAGAAGTACTCGTCAAACTACTAGTTGACTATTAAAAAGGCAAACCAAATATATTTATTTTTTTCTAAAATTTTTGTCATATCACTAAAATATACAGATCTTGACATCCGTACGGTTGAATCATTCAAAAATATTTTTAAAAAAATCAAAACATCAATATGGGATTAAACACTAGTAAGAAGTAATGGTCAAATTACCATTTGACTATTAAAAAGGCAAACCAAATATATTTATTTTTTTCTAAATTTTTTGTCATATCACCTAAATATACAGATCTTGACATCCGTACGGTTGGATCATTCAAAATTTTTTTAAAAAAAATCAAAACATCAATATGGGATTAAACACTAGTAAGAAGTAATGGTCAAACTGCCATGTGACTATTAAAAAGGCAAACCAAATATATTTATTTTTTTCTAAAATTTTTGTCATATCACTAAAATATACAGATCTTGACATCCGTACGGTTGGATCATTCAAAAAATGATCAATAAAACTATATATTATTAACCAAAAATTAACTTTTAACTAAACATAATAATTATTATTTTTAAAACACACAAAAAATGATCAATAAAACTATATTATTCAATCAGTACTATTATCTTTTTTAGTAATAACCTCTCTAAAATAATATTTTTCTTAAAGTTCCAACATAATAGAAATATTATTTTATTCTCAAAAAACTATAAAATCGCTATAATAATATTTTTAAAAAATTATGAACATATACGTGTATTAATATAATCATCACGAAGTCATATCATATAAAAAGATAGAAATAAAAAATTAATGAACAAATTTAAAAAATTCAATTCAAGATATTTTAGTTTAAAAAATTATATAATATTAAAAAAGATTTATGCATCCGTACATAGCACGAGTTTTAAGCTAGTAATAATAATAGATTGACACTCCTAAATTTAACCGGATGCGGTTGTATTTAGAGCCATGTCAGCAATCCGTGTGAATTATATCTAACGTACCAAAATCAGTTAGTATCATAACAATCCAATGGTTGGAGTTACTTTTTATAATAAATATTTATAAATCAAAACAAAACCAAATTATATATATAAAAAATTTAACCCTGACCCCCCTATCCCTCACCCCTATCCCTCACGCACTACTCCCTCCCCCTCCCCTGTTTCCGGCAGTCTAGTTTTCTGTCTTTTGCACCAGTTATTAGTAAATAATAATGGAAGGAGTTCAAGAAGATAATACATGTAGCATGCAATGTACAGAATATACATACAAAAACAATAGCCCTGCTGGTGGTATATGTGTGTTTTGCTGGCAAGAAAGACTAGGAAAATTAGCAGTTTCTTCTCCTTTTCCTGTTTCCAACACTACTGTTAGCTTTCATTCTTCTCCTTCATCTTCTCCTTTTCGTCCTCCTTTTACATCCAGCAAAAAATCAAGAATCACATTTCTCACAGCCAAGAACAAAAATGACCCACCTTCCTCTTCCACCTTTTCTACCTCCAAAAACATCATTTTTAACCGCAGTAAATCCTCAGTCATTCATCGGGTTTGTGCAGCAAATTTTACAGATTCTGAGAATACTGAAGATTTAAACACACCCCAGAAATCAAGATTTTGGAAATACATTCATTTTTCTCGGCGGCATAAACACAAACAGTTGGTGTGTACGATAAGAGAATGTACAGCTTCTCTTTGTAATTTGAGTCTAATTTGTTTCTCGCCGGAATCTGATATTTTTCCGGCGAGATTTTTTAAAAAAAATCTGGTGCTCGTTAATTCGACCGCATTCGGTCGAATTTAGAACAATACTTTTAACCATATACGGTTGAATTTATAGTTTAGGCGGATTTTTTAAATTTTTTTCAAAAATTCAAATTTTTGGGCGGGATTTTCAAATTTTAGGTAAAAAAATAAATTCGACCGCTTTCGGTCGAATTTAAGCGGTTGTATTTAGCCGCTCTTATACTAAATACGACCGATTTACTAAATATGACTCGAGCATTTTCGACCGGTCCCAAAAACGGTTGTATTTAGTTAAATACAACCGAATCCGGTTGTATTTAACTAAATACAAACGTTTTTGTGG
>NW_027421479.1:0-33483 GCF_009905375.1 Apium graveolens
TAAGGAGACGAGACGAACTGAGTTCACTTAAACGAGCCGATCTCCACTATTATTCATAGCTAACTCTGTTTATTTATAGCTAACTCTGTTTATTTATCGCCCTACTCATGAATAACTGTGGTATCAAGTTTTTCTGTTGTTGAGGTGGTTACTGTGTGAACAAATCTTTATAAATTGACATTTGATTGCATCATCAATATTGTGCTAAATTCAAAATTAAACTATTTAAGTTTACTAACTAAGACTCACGATCCATAATTTTTTACTTTATTTATTCTCTAAATATTATTGTATTTTTATATTTATAAAAGACTAGTAGTAGTAGACTCGGTCAAAAACCCAATATTTCACCAAATAAAATCTGAAGGAATAATAATTTGAAAAAAAATGTTCAAAAAATATTTTAGTTTATGTCCAAATTCTAAAGACAACATATGTTTTCAAGATCGGCATCCTATGTGTTCAGATTTGAACCATGCTTCTATTAGAGATGCTGGTGTAGGAGAGGGCAAATGGAAAAATAAGAAATATGTAGTGGCAGACCAAAGAAAGGAGGAGTAAATGAATGGTGTCTCATGGTTGTACGAGAAGAGGAGCTATAACAAGCTTACAATAAGGAATAAAAATGGAGGAATAGGTGGGACAAATATATTGATTAGATGTGAATAAAGTGATTTGTTTTAAAAAAAATTATTAGTTTGGATTCTCATTTTTCATGTGTCTCTTATCAAAACAAACTTATTTAAGGTAAATATACTATTTTTAATTTCATAATACATTTTAATAATTTCAGATTTCCTCATTGTGATAAATTATCTTTTTTCCTAATATTATTGAATACCAAAAGAAAAAAGCATGTCCTCATTGAAGATTAACTCAACATATATATTTTTTCTTCATAACTCCCACATAAATCATCAATCCTCAAACTTACAATTATAGAAAAGTTAGGAGAAGAGAGATCATACTGAATTCTATTATAGGCATTTAATAAGATATGTAACCTTGTGTGCCAGCTGCTTTCTCTTAACCTTTCATCCACTAGATTTACTAGGGGGTTTGTTTGGTATCAGCCATCTACAAATAAATAAGAATGGTTTTCAATCAATACCTCTTATGAATACTAAATGACATACAAATAATTAGATAGATCAAAATGACTAGGAAGAACTTTAAACTATACTTCATATACAGGAAAAAGTTAAAAGAGAAATAATCACTTAAATTACCTAGTTATAATTCTTCTTCAAATATTTTGATATTTATTTCTTGTTTATCACTTTCTAATGAAGATGTATATAAGAGTTTGAACGAACAAATGGGGATGGGGAAACCTCCATCTAACGGTCTATAATCAATCTTAAAGCTAGGGTAGGATCATAAACTCCATTCGATCAACGTCTTTTTATTGGAGTCTTCAAAAATATTTGGAATGTGGATCTTTTTTTAATAAAAAGGTAATAATTCTAAAATTATAGAAAATATAGATGATTGTGTGCAAAACATACTAAGATTTATACATGGTACAAATTTTGTTGGTTATTACATATATCACTTGAGTTTAACATCATTTAATAATAAATGAGTAAAATTTTGAAAAACATTTATTTTATACATACAACATTTTTAGAATATTTCATAATTTATTAAAAAATTGCAAAACTTTCTACGAAATTATGATATTTTTCTAGCTAGTGCTCAAAAAATACATAACTAGAGTTGCCCGCAAGGGTTGGCTCAGTTGGTTAAAGAGAGGAAAACTAACCTCTTGGTCACAGGTTCGAATCCCACGGGAGGAGTATCTATGATTATACCTCCCGATCCAAAGCCTGTCGCTTAAATGCGGTTTACCTTGGTTCACGTGGTTTGCAGGCTATTACGTGAACCCGTAGGGTTTAGCCGGTGCGCACCCGAAGGGTAGCGGCTGCGGGTTACCTACGATAAAAAAAATACATAACTAGAGTTCACATTTGTTTGTATTAAAGAATAGTTATACATGTTCAATTCATATAATATATAAAATTTTAGATTGGTATTATTAAGAAAATGATAATAAATTAACAATATTTCATAATTTTGTACCCAATGGGTGATAGATAAAGAAAATTGAGAAGTATATAACACTAATTAAAATAAATTAGTAACGGCTAGCACACATCTATATTAAAGAAATGATTTTTTTAATAAAATAAAATATCATATTACAATACAAGAAAAACGGGTATTTCCTACCGAGGAATTGGTAGGAAATGCCCCAAAATCTATAGGAAATGATGAAATTCCTAGGTGGGAAATAACATCGGTGAGAAATGAGTATGATCACAGTGAACGTGGCCCCACATGATGATTTGGACAGCCACATGTCGAGGACCCACATGCCAAGTAAGACGCGAATTTTCAAGAAGTTGTAGGAGATGAAGCATACTTGTGGTTTGACTGGGTACTTGTGGTTTCTCTACACCCGTGTAGACATTGATAATCCTGATGATACTGCTATGAAAGCTGGAATAAAAGTATCTAAATTATCTATTTTGGTTCATCATCTGGTCATGCTCCCACTCTTAATACTCATAGGGCTTATGAATGGAATCACTCTTGGGACTACCAAGTGAAAAGATCTCTCTGGAATCTGCTCAGACTTTAGTTGATCATTCTGTTCATTTTTCTAATTCTGATATGAAAGCGTCTATCAATGCTACAACAGTTTTAGTTAAAGGATTGCATTCTTCTGTCTCTACACTCAAGAAAGATAATGTTGATCTTAGAGAAAATATTGTTGATTTTTCAGTGATTATTAAAGGAACAAACAAACATAATGGCTTGATCAAGAGGATGTTCAGCATGGAAGCTAAGCAGGATCAAATTTCTGAGAAGCTCGCAGCTCTGGAAGCAAGTCAGACTACAACAAATTCTAAGTTGGATGTTATTCTCTCTCTTCTACAAAGTCTAGATGCCAAAAAGGGGGAGATAGTACCAAAGACAAAGTGTCAACCTGAATCAGTTTTGAAGAGAATACCAATTCCGATGATGGTGATAAGCAAGCAAAGAAGACCTCTGATGTTGTGAGAGTTTAAACTGGAACTGGAATTCAAAATCAAACTACACAGTCAACTCAAGTCTCTAAGGGTAGATCACATGGATCTAATTTAGAAGTTGCTCGTGTTACTCCAAGTTCAATTCCTGACAACAAAGAAACAAGTTCTGATTCTTTTCCTGACACTGATAGAGTGATAGTAACTCCTCATTATGTTAAAATTGAAGAAGAAGAAATTCTATTTTGAGTGGATTTAGAGATTCTTTCTGCTTATTGTGAAGCCTTTAATGCTGAAAACTTCAAGGAAGAAGAAATAGTTTTTGACAGAGATAAAAGAGCACGGGAAGAAAAATCAGAATTGCTGTTGATAAAGCAAATCAAGCATACAGGAACATGCGTAAAAGACCTCAAATGAATAGATGGAGGAGTATAGATAAGAAGATGTTACATGAAAGAGCAGAAAGAAAAGCTCAAGTATTTCCAAAAATCAAGAACCAATATAAACTCTTGCTGATAGTCCTGGTCAGGAAGTAATTGTTGATCATCTGGAAAGACTTGAAGTTGTGAAGATTATACTTGACAAACATGATGGTTCAGAACCTGAACAGAAGATCTTACTTCTTATGCAAAATGATCAAATTCAAGTTCTTTCACTTGATGAACTGATGATCATGTCAACAAAGGAACTGAAATACATTCACTATTTGCTAAGAGTTGAAGATGAAACTTCAAGGTTATGGTCCGAACATGATTCTTGCCAATATCAGAAAAAAGATACTGGATGATGCTCAATATTAATTTGGATCTATATTCCTACATACATAAATTTCAAAAGGCAAGAAGTCAATATGACGAAAGGAGGAGCTATTATTGAAAATGTTCTTACACAGACCAAAAACCATGAATCATGATGGTTTCTAATGTTGTTATGTGACACTGGACGAGTTGATGATTGAAAGAATTCCCATCATAAACTTAAGGGCTTCTATCTATCAACTGTCAAATTAATATGAATATGGGAAAAACTAGAATATCAGATTAGAAGAGATATTGTTGAAAAAGTTTGATGATAGATTTTAAAGTTTTTGTTCAAAGATACTGTAGAGTTTATCAATAAATATAAAATTAAAGTCTAAAATACAGTATGCTTTGTACTCTACAATTTATCTCTTTGGTTTTTGGCACTAGACATTACTTTGGAATTTATGCTTATTCTGCAAAGCATAAATTGGCGGAGAAATTTTAATAATTATCTATGTCAGGGATCGATTTATCAAGGCGTCAAGATCTGAGAGAGGAATTAGAATATGTTAAGCCAATCAGGATATGTTTGACAGTCAGGATATGTCAAGCCGTCAGGATATAGAGTTTACTATCGAGGATCTGAGTGGATAAGTCAATTCTGCGAGATAAATCATGAGGTGCTGATTTGTAGGATCGTAGTTGATTTAGATATGTATAGAAAGTAGAAGAGTTATACCGTAACATATCTTGTATTTGATAGGGATTGATTGTAGCTATGTAGTATATAAACACAGAACAGGTTAACACTTTATGTGTGGTGCTTAACTCGAGTATTCGCATAAATATTATCATGGCCAGTTTCCTGCATGTGAATGCCCTGGTTATGGAGTCAAAAACAAATTACCATTGCCTCCTCAAGTTTTTCTTGTTTAGCCTGGACATGTCCATCTTTTCACTATAGTTGATAAAGTCCATGAATTCAACCAATTCCTGAGTTGTGGCAGCTTCAACAAAGTTGTCTATTGGAATACACAGGACCTTGTTGATGTCCTCGGCATTGAACTCCGCAGAAATACCCCTAATTGTACGGTTAACCATCATGGAAACTGCTTGATTCTCATGAACAACGGTGTTCATGACTACAGTGCTCCAGAAATCGTTCAAGACATCCAGGTAGAGCTCTGGGTTTACAGTTAATCCTCCTGAAATATAGGAATCAGAAATGAACTTGACAAAGCACTTAAAGTTATTAGGTTTCTTGAGTTGGATCCACAAAAGCCAGATAATTGGTTCCATCCTTGGAATAACAGTTCTCATATTGTTAGCAACCATTAAAGAGTTTGCATTTTAGTGGGTAAGTGATTTGAGAAAGAAAAAGTTGAAACGAAAGAGATTGGTGAAATTTTGCAGAAATATGTCAATTGAGATCTCAAAAGCGTTAAAGAGGGGTTATATCGAGATGTCTGGGTATTTATAGGGTAGAGATGTGACTTGTCAAAAAGTGAATAATGAAACTGTTAATATTTGCTTGTAGAGAAGTCTCATGACCTATAGAGAACTCAAGTACAGATGTCACTTTCTTGACTCTTATCGAGAACTAGATAGTGACTTATCGAGATGTTGTACAAATACCCAGTTTGTCCTTATTGGATTAAATTATTCCAATTTATATTGAAGAACTCAACATAAAATTAGAATAGATTTTATATCAAAAAAAATTTTATCTTGTACTTAAGAATTTTGTATTTGATCTTGAACCTATATATTCATATATAGATATATATATATATATACGTGCATGCAAACTGTCTTTAACTATAAAATTACAAAAAAAAATAAATAAATAAAACTCATACAAAACTTTGGTTAACACATATATAACTTAAATTAAAATACAATTACATATATTTACGACAATTAATTTTAAATATTCATAAAAAGTACGTGTAAATTCATATGTAATAAAGTTCTAATATGGTACAAAGACTATAATCTTACCATATGATACGGAGCTTAGTAGTTACATTGGCAAATCAACTCAAACTCATCGAGCTGCAAACAAGTCAAGTTCTTTTTTAACCGAGCCGGGTTTAATTATTTTTAAAAAAATGAAACGAGCTGATCAGAGTGTAACGACCGAAAGAATAGTAATGTTCAATATGGATTATTAAACTTTTTCTTATAATGATATAAACATTATCGATCTACACTTGTTTTTTAAATCTATATATATTTATTTTTGACATCGAGGTTTAAGAATATGTCCAATTTTATTTTACACTGTTTAGAAAATGCTAATATTAGAAATCGTACATTACTTTTTAAAATATAGATGTCAAAATTTTATTATGTTCTAATATTTTACTAAAATCGGGTGTATGTAAATTACAGGTTATTTAATGATGTTCATGAAATTATGAAAAAATTGGAGATAAATAAATCATGATTAAAATGTTTGATAGTTCTCTTATGAAAAAATTAAGCGTTTAAATTTTGAATATGAACGACATTTCCATAATAATTAATTATAATAAACGACGAGAAAAATATATTTATAAATATATAGTGATTAGTAATAATTTATCATTTGTAATATATATCATTATAAATAATTTTTTATAACAGAATTCTAACTGAGTCGAGCTGATTCCGAGCTAAATTATTACCGAAACCGGACTAGTCCAAGCGATTTCGAGTTTAACGAGCCGAGTACTAGTTTAAAAGAAAAAGCTCGGCTTCACTCGTTTACTCAACCGAACTCATTTTCATGTTTAAGATCGTTTTAACTAAGGAGACGAGACGAACTGAATTCACTTAAACGAGCCGATCTCCAGTGTTGTTCATAATAATTACAGTATGATTAGCCTTGGGCAACAACCAGGAAATGATGTTTCAATAAATAACATGAATTGATAAATATATACAGAAGGGCAACTGTTCCAGGGCGGTATCTATGTGGCTTCCTATAGGCACCAGTTGTTGGAGCACGCATACGAGCAACCTGTGATGGAGAACAAAACACAGAAATGTTAGGAGAAGATATATCAAGTTAGGAGAAGATAGATCATAATGTATTATATTATAGGCATTTAATAAGATGTAACCTTGTGTGTGAGCTGCTTTCAAGGAACCTTTCCTCCACTAGATTTACGAGCAGTTTGCTTGGTACGAGCCATCTAAAAATAAAATAAGAATGGTTTTCAATCATGGGAAGAGCTTTAAACTGTACTTCATATAGAGGAACAAAATAAAAGAGAAATGGTCACTTAATAATTACCTAGCTATAATTCTTCTTCAAATATTTTGAGGTTTATTTCTCTTTATCACTTCCTAGTGAAGATGTATATAAAAGTTTGAAGAACAAATGGGGAGGGGGGAAACTGTTTTTATATATTGGGGCACGGGGATTATGTTTTGATTTAACAGTTACAAGTTGCTCATGATGTGCTTAGTAGTTTCTACATGAATTGACGGCTCTTAAGTGTAGTTTTGTGAGTTCGCGGCCCCTCCATCTGACGGTCTATAATCAATCTTAAAGGTAGGTGCGGATCATAAATCCTACTCAATGTGTTCTTATTGGAGTGTTCAAAAAATTTTGGATCGAGGATCTTTTATAGATAAAATGGTAATAATTCTAAATTAATAAAAATCTAGATGATTGTGTGCAAAATATGCAAAGATTTAAAAAAATATTTTAATTTCTAAAATAATAGAAGATTTTTACAAATGGGCTTACTAATAACTAGACTAAATTAACCCGAGTAATCACAGTAGACCAATAAATTTTGATTATAAAATCCGGGTACAAACTTTTTTATGTACAAACTTTTTTGGTTATTACATATATTACTGGAATTTAACATCATTTAACAATAAATGAGTAAATTTTGGTTATTACATATATCACTTGAATTTAACATCATTTAACATAAATGAGTAAAATTTTTAAAAACATTTACTATATACGTACAACATTTTCATAACATTTCATAATTTATGAAAAAGTTGCAAAAATTTCTACAAAATTCTCATATTTTCTTATAGCTATGCTCAACAAATACATAACTAGAGTTCAAACTCGTGTGTGTTAAACAATAGTTATGCATGTGTTGAATTCATATCATATATAATTTTAAATTAGTATTATTAATAAAATTAAAATAAATTAACAATATTTTATAATTTTTGTACCCAATAGTTTTTGGGTGAACTGATAAAGAAAATTGAAAAGTATATAATATTAATTTAATAAAATTTTAGTAATGACTAAGCACACTTCTATATTAAAGAAATAATCTTTTGGTTTTTTGAAGAAAAATAAAATATCATATTATGTGCCCTAATTTAATACTGGCGAATGAGAAGGATATCGAAGAAATAAATTACATTTATTTATTAAAATTTAAGTTATTAGTGAATAAATGATGTTTAACCCGGGTTATATAAGTAGAATCAAAAAAAACTGTAATCTTGTACTTAAGAATTTTGTATTTGATCTTGAACCTATATATTCATATATTGATATATATAGGTGCATGCAAACTGTCTTTATCTACAAAATTACAAAAAAATAAATAAATAAAACTCATATAAAACTTTGGTTAACACGTATATAAGTTAAATTAAAATACATTTACATAAATTTACGATAATTAATTTTAAATATTCATAAAAAGTACGTGTAAATTCATATGTAATAAGTTCTAATATGGTACAAAGACTATAATCTTACTATATGATACGGAGCTTAGTAGTTACATTTGCAAATCAAATCAAACTCATCTAGCTGCAACAAGTCAAGTTCTTTCTGAACCGAGCCGAGGTTAATTATTTTAAAAAAAATGAAACGAGATGATCAGAGTGTAACGACCGAAAGAATAGTAATGTTCAATATTGATTAATAAACTTTTTCTTATAATGATATAAACATTATCGATCTACACTTGTTTCTTAAATCTATATATATTTATTTTTGACGTCGAGGTTTAAGAATATGTCCAATTTTATTTTACACTGTTTAGAAAATGCTAATTTTAGAAATCGTACATTACTTTTTAAAATATAGATGTCAAAATTTTATTATGTTCTAATATTTTACTAAAATCGGGTGTATCTAAATTACAGGTTATTTAATGATGTTCATGAAATTATGAAAAAATTGAAGACAAATAAATCATGATTACAATGTTTGATAGTTCTCTTATGAAAAAATTAAGCGTTAAATTTTGAAATATGAACGACATTTCCATAATAATTAAATTATTAATAAATGACGAGAAAATAAATTTATAAATATATTAGTGATTAGTAATAATTTATCATTTATAATATATATCATTATAAATAATTTATTATAACAGAATTTTAACTGAGTTCGAGCTGATTCCGAACTAAATTATTACCGAAACCGGACTGAGTTCAAGCGATTTTGATTTTAACGAGCCGAGTACTAGTTTAAAAGAAAAAAGCTCGGCTTCACTCTTTTACTCATCCGAACTCATTTTCATGTTTAAGATCGTTTTGACTAAGGAGACGAGACGAACTGAGTTCACTTAAACGGGCCAATCTCCAGTATTGTTCTACTCTTGAATAACTGTGATATCAAGTTTTTCTTTTGTTGAGGTGGTTAGTGTGTGTGAGCAAATCTTTACAAATTGACATTTGATTGCATCATCAATATTGTGCTAAATTCAAAATTAAACTATTTAAGTTTACTGACTAAGACTCACGATCCAAATAATTTTACTTTATTTCTTCTCTAAATATTATTGTATTTAATATTTATAAAAGACTTGTAGTAGTAGGACTCGGTTAAAACCCAATATTTCACCAAATAAAATCTGAAGGAATAATTATTTGAAAAAAATGTTCAAAAAATAAGAAATATGTAGTGGCAGACCATAGAAGGAGGAGTAAATGAATGGTAATCTCATGGTGTAGGAGCAGAGGAGCTAGAACAAGCTTACATTAAGGAATAAAAATGGAGGAATAGGTAGGACAAATATATTGATTAGATGTGAATAAAGTGATTTATTTTAAAAAAAATTATTAGTTTGGATTCTCATTTTTCATGTGTCTCGTATCAAAACAAACTTATTTAAGGTAAATATACTATTTTTAATTTCATAATGTATTTTAACAATTTCAGATTTCCTCATTGTGATAAATTATCTTCTTTCCTATATTATTGAATACCAAAAAAGAAAAAGCATGTCCTCATTGAAGATTAACTCAACATATATATTTTTTCTTCATAACTCCCACATAAATCATCAATTCTCAAACTTACAATTATAGAAAAGTTAGGAGATATATCATACTGAATTCTAGAGTTTGTTTAGTATTGATCCGATTGAATATCAAATGTATATCATCAAAATTAATAAAACACAAACTAAATAAACTATATATCATAATTTTCAAAAATTAAAATAACAAAATTTGAATTAAAATAATAAATGTTATGAACAAAGACTATCAAAAAAAGTCAAATTGACCCATGCTTTTAGAGATGGTGAGAGGGGCAAATTGGAAAATGAGGAATGTGTGAGTGGCATCTCCTGGCTAGAACAATCTTTCATGAGGTAATACATACAACAAGGAATAGAAATTGAGGATAAGGGTACAAATATATTAAATTTGAATAAAGTAATTTTTTTCACTAAATTTCATTAGTTTGGATTCTCATTTTTTTCTAAATTTTCATTAGTTTGGATTCTCATTTTAATAAGTAAACTAATTAAAGGTAAATGTACTATTTTTCATTTCTTATTACATTTTAATAATTTAGGATTTCCTCATTATTTGAATTATCTTCTTTCCTAATATTAGTGAATACCGAAAGAAAAAGGTATCTTCCTCATTGAAGATTAACTCAACATATAATTTTTCTTCATCACTCCCACATATATCAGCAATCCTCAAACTTACAATTACAACTACTATTTTAATTAAACTGCTCTCGGGCAGAATCAACTGCTTAAGCACACTCTCGCGGATCCTCCTTGCCAGCTGAATGTCCTTTGGCATTATTGTCACCCGCTTAGCATGAATTAAACACAAGTTGGCATCATGGAATAGGCCTACCAGGTAGGCCTCCGATGCCTCCTGTAGAGCCAGGACTGCATGGCTCTGGAAACGCAAATCACTCTGCAACAAATTCACTATTGCAAATTAGAAATAAATTTGGCACATGCCATACACAGATAAGGTTTCTCTTGGGTAAAGTTATTTGAAAAAATATACTAAAAACTAATTAACCTTAATTCCTTGAGCAATTTCACGTACAAGCCTCTGGAATGGAAGTTTTAATATCAAAAGCTCAGTAGTCTTCTGATACTTACGGATCTCACTACAAGAAATTACTGTATGATTAGCCTTGGGCAACAACCAGGAAATGATGTTTCAATAAATAACATGAATTGATAAATATACCGAAGGGCAACTGTTCCAGGGCGGTATCTATGTGGCTTCCTATAGGCACCAGTTGTTGGAGCACGCATACGAGCAACCTGTGATGGAGAACAAAACACAGAAATGTTAGGAGAAGATATATCAAGTTAGGAGAAGATAGATCATAATGTATTCTATTATAGGCATTTAATAAGATGTAACCTTGTGTGTGAGCGGCTTTCGAGGAACCTTTCCTCCAATAGATTTACGAGCAGTTTGCTTGGTACGAGCCATCTAAAAATAAAATAAGAATGGTTTTCAATCAATACCTTTGATGAATACTATATGACATACATATAATTAGATAGATCAGAATTCCTGGGAAGAAATTTAAATTGTACTTCATATAGAGGAAAAAAATAAAGAGAAATGGTCACTTAATAAATTACCTAGCTATAATTCTTCTTCAAATATTTTGAGGTTTATTTTCTCTTTATCACTTCCTAGTGGATGTATATAAAAGTTTGAAGAACAAATGGGGAGGGGGAAACTGTTTTTATATATGGGGCAGGGGAATTATGTTTTGATTTAACAGTTACAAGTTGCTAATGATGTGCTTAGTAGTTTCTACATGAATTGACGGCTCTTAAGTGTAGTTTTGTGAGTTCCCCCCCTCCATCTGACGGTCTATAATCAATCTTAAAGGTAGGTGCTGATCATAAATCCTACTCAACATGTTCTTATTGGAGTGTTCAAAAATATTTGGATCGAGGATCTTTTATAGATAAAATGGTAATAATTCTAAAATTAATAAAAACTAGATGATTGTGTGCAAAATATGCAAAGATTTAAAAAGAATATTTAATTTCTAAAAATAAGAGTAGATTTTTACAAATGGGCTTACTAATAACTAGACTAAATTCACCCGACTAATCACACTCGACCAATAAATTTTGATTATAAAATCCAGTACAAATTATGTACAAACTTTTTTGGTTATTACATATATCACTCGAATTTAACATCATTTAACAATAAATGAGTAAATTTTGATTATTACATATATCACTTGAATTTAACATCATTTAACAATAAATGAGTAAAATTTTTAAAAATATTTACTATATACGTACAACATTTTCATAAAATTTCATAATTTATGAAAAAGTTGCAAAAATTTCTACGAAAGTCTCATATTTTCTTATAGCTATGCTCAACAAATACATAACTAGAGTTCAAACTCGTGTGTGTTAAACAATAGTTATGCATGTGTTGAATTCATATCATATATAATTTTAAATTGGTATTATTAATAAAAATCAAAATAAATTAACAAAAATTTTATAATTTCTGTACCTAATATTTTTTGGGTGAACTAATTTAGTATTGGCGAATGAGAAGGATATCGAAGAAATAAATTACATTTATTTATTATAATTTAAGTTATTAGTGAATAAATGATGTTTAACCGGTGTTATATAAGTAGAATCAAAAAAATTGTTATCTTGTACTTAAGAATTTGTATTTGATCTTAAACCTATATATTCATATAGATATATTATATAGGTGCATGCAAACTGTCTTTAACTACAAAATTAAAAAAAATAAAAAAATAAAACTCATATAAAACTTTGGTTAACACATATATAACTTAATTAAAATACAATTACATATATTTTACGACAATCAATTTTAAATATTCATAAAAAGTACGTGTAAATTCATATGTATAAAGTTCTAATATGGTACAAAGACTATAATCTTACTATATGATACGGAGCTTAGTAGTTACATTTGCAAATCAAATCAAACTCATCAAGCTGCAAACAAGTCAAGTTCTTTCTGAACCGAGCTGAGGTTAATTATTTTTAAAAATATGAAACGAGATGATCAGAGTTTAACGACCGAAAGAATAGTAATGTTCAATATTGATTAATAAACTTAAATCTATTATATTTATTTTTGACGTCGAGGTTTAAGAATATGTACAATCTTATTTTACACTATTTAGAAAATGCTAATTTTAGAAATCGTAAATTACTTTTTAAAATATAGATGTCAAAATTTTATTATGTTCTAATATTTTACTAAAATCGGGTGTATGTAAATTACAGGTTATTTAATGATGTTCATGAAATTATGAAAAAATTGGAGACAAATAAATCATGATTACGATGTTTGATAGTTCTCTTATGAAAAAATTAAGCAGTTAAATTTCGAAATATGAACGACATTTCCATAATAATTAAATTATTAATAAACGACGAGAAAAATATATTTATAAATATATTAGTGATTAGTAATAATTTATCATTTGTAATATATATCATTATAAATAATTTATTATAACAGAATTTTAACTGAGTTCGAGCTGATTCCGAGCTAAATTATTACCGAAACCGGACTGAATCCAAGCGATTTCGAGTTTAACGAGCCGAGTACTAGTTTAAAAGAAAAAAGCTCGGCTTCACTCTTTTACTCATCCGAACTCATTTTCATGTTTAAGATCGTTTTGACTAAGGAGACGAGACGAACTGAGTTCACTTAAACGAGCCGATCTCCACTATTGTTCATAGCTAACTCTGTTTATTTATAGCTAACTCTGTTTATTTATCGCCCTACTCATGAATAACTGTGGTATCAAGTTTTTCTGTTGTTGAGGTGGTTAGTGTGTGAACAAATCTTTATAAATTGACATTTGATTGCATCATCAATATTGTGCTAAATTCAAAATTAAACTATTTAAGTTTACTAACTAAGACTCACGATCCATAATTTTTTACTTTATTTATTCTCTAAATATTATTATATTTTTATATTTATAAAAGACTAGTAGTAGTAGACTCGGTCAAAAACCCAATATTTCATCAAATAAAATCTGAAGGAATAATAATTTGAAAAAAAATGTTCAAAAAATATTTTAGTTTATGTCCAAATTCTAAAGACAACATATGTTTTCAAGATCGGCATCCTATGTGTTCAGATTTGAACCATGCTTCTATTAGAGATGCTGGTGTAGGAGAGGGGCAAATGGAAAAATAAGAAATATGTAGTGGCAGACCAAAGAAAGGAGGAGTAAATAAATGGTGTCTCATGGTTGTACGAGAAGAGGAGCTATTACAAGCTTACAATAAGGAATAAAAATGGAGGAATAGGTGGGACAAATATATTGATTAGATGTGAATAAAGTGATTTGTTTTAAAAAAAAATATCAGTTTGGATTCTCATTTTTCATGTGTCTCTTATCAAAACAAACTTATTTAAGGTAAATATACTATTTTTAATTTCATAATACATGTTAACAATTTCAGATTTCCTCATTGTGATAAATTATCTTTTTTCCTAATATTATTGAATACCAAAAGGAAAAAGCATGTCCTCATTGAAGATTAACTCAACATATATATTTTTTCTTCATAACTCCCACATAAATCATCAATCCTCAAACTTACAATTATAGAAAAGTTAGGAGAAGAGAGATCATACTGAATTCTATTATAGGCATTTAATAAGATATGTAACCTTGTGTGCCAGCTGCTTTCTCTTAACCTTTCATCCACTAGATTTACTAGGGGGTTCGTTTGGTATCAGCCATCTACAAATAAAATAAGAATGGTTTTCAATCAATACCTCTTATGAATACTAAATGACATACCAATAATTAGATAGATCAAAATGCCTAGGAAGAACTTTAAACTATACTTCATATACAGGAAAAAATTAAAAGAGAAATAATCACTTAAATTACCTAGTTATAATTCTTCTTCAAATATTTTGATATTTATTTCTTGTTTATCACTTTCTAATGAAGATGTATATAAAAGTTTGAACGAACAAATGGGGATGGGGAAACCTCCATCTAACGGTCTATAATCAATCTTAAAGCTAGGGTAGGGATCATAAACTTCATTCGATCAACGTGTTTTTATTGGAGTCTTCAAAAATGTTTGGATTGTGGATCTTTTTTTAATAAAAAGGTAATAATTCTAAAATTATAGAAAATATAGATGATTGTGTGCAAAACATACTAAGATTTATACATGGTACAAATTTTGTTGGTTATTACATATATCACTTGAGTTTAACATCATTTAATAATAAATGAGTAAAATTTTGAAAAACTATTATTTTATACATACAACATTTTTACAATATTTCATAATTTATTAAAAAATTGCAAAACTTTCTACGAAATTATGATATTTTCTTATAGCTAGTGCTCAAAAAATACATAACTAGAGTTGCCTGCAAGGGTTGGCTCAGTTGGTTAAAGAGAGGAAAACTAACCTCTTGGTCACAGGTTCGAATCCCACGGGAGGAGAATCTATGATTATACCTCCCGATCCAGAGCCTGTCGCTTAAATGCGGTTTACCTTGGTTCAGGTGGTTTGCAGGCTATTACGTGAACCCGTAGGGTTTAGCCGGTGCGCACACCGAAGGGTAGCGGCTGCGGGTTACCTACGATAAAAAAAATACATAACTAGAGTTCACATTTGTTTGTATTAAAGAATAGTTATACATGTGTTCAATTCATATAATATATAAAATTTTAGATTGGTATTATTAAGAAAATGATAATAAATTAACAATATTTCATAATTTTGTACCCAATAGGTGATAGATAAAGAAAATTGAGAAGTATATAACACTAATTAAAATAAATTAGTAACGGCTAAGCACACATCTATATTAAAGAAATGATTTTTTTAATAAAAATAAAATATCATATTACAATACAAGAAAAACGGGTATTTCCTACTGAGGAATTGGTAGGAAATGCCCCAAAATCGATAGGAAATGATGAAATTCCTAGGTGGGAAATAACATCGGTGAGAAATGAGTATGATCACAGTGAACGTGGCCCCACATGATGATTTGGACAGCCACATGTCGAGGACCCACATGCCAAGTAAGACGCGAATTCTTCAAGAAGTTGTAGGAGATGAAGCATACTTGTGGTTTGACTGGGTACTTGTGGTTTCTCTACACCCGTGTAGACATTGATAATCCTGATGATGCTGCTCTGAAAGCTGGAATAAAAGTATCTAAATTATCTATTTTTGGTTCATCATCTGGTCATGCTCCCACTCTTAATACTCATAGGGCTTATGAATGGAATCACTCTTGGGACTACCAAGTGAAAAGATCTCTCTGGAATCTGCTCAGACTTTAGTTGATCATTCTGTTCATTTGGTTTCTAATTCTGATATGAAAGCGTCTATCAATGCTACAACAGTTTTAGTTAAAGGATTGCATTCTTCTGTCTCTACACTCAAGAAAGATAATGTTGATCTTAGAGAAAATATTGTTGATTTTTCAGTGAATTATTAAAGGAAAAAACAAACATAATGGCTTGATCAAGAGGATGTTCAGCATGGAAGCTAAGCAGGATCAAATTTCTGAGAAGCTCGCAGCTCTGGAAGCAAGTCAGACTACAACAAATTCTAAGTTGGATGTTATTATCTCTCTTCTACAAAGTCTAGATGCCAAAAAGGGGGAGATAGTACCAAAGACAAAGTGTCAACCTGAATCAGTTTTGAAGAGAATACCAATTCCGATGATGGTGATAAGCAAGCAAAGAAGACCTCTGATGTTGTGATAGTTTAAACTGGAACTGGAATTCAAAATCAAACTACACAGTCAACTCAAGTCTCTAATTGTAGATCACATGGATCTAATTTAGAAGCTGCTCGTGTTACTCCAAGTTCAATTCCTGACAACAAAGAAACAAGTTCTGATTCTTTTCCTGACACTGATAGAGTGATAGTAACTCCTCATTATGTTAAAATTGAAGAAGAAGAAATTCTATTTCGAGTGGATTTAGAGATTCTTTCTGCTTATTGTGAAGCCTTTAATGCTGAAAACTTCAAGGAAGAAGAAATGGTTTTTGACAGAGATAAAAGAGCACGGGAAGAAAAATCAGAATTGCTGTTGATAAAGCAAATCAAGCATACAGGAACATGCGTAAAAGACCTCAAATGAATAGATGGAGGAGTATAGATAAGAAGATGTTACATGAAAGAGCAGAAAGAAAAGCTCAAGTATTTCCAAAAATCAAGAACCAATATAAACTCTTGCTGATAGTCCTGGTCAGGAAGTAATTGTTGATCATCTGGAAAGACTTGAAGTTGTGAAGATTATACTTGACAAACATGATGGTTCAGAACCTGAACAGAAGATCTTACTCTTATTGCAAAATGATCAAATTCAAGTTCTTTCACTTGATTAATTGACGATCATGTCAACAAAGGAACTGAAATACATTCACTATTTGCTAAGAGTTGAAGATGAAACTTCAAGGTTATGGTCGAACATGATTCTTGCCAATATCAGAAAAAAGATACTGGATGATGCTCAATATTAATTTGGATCATATATTCCTGCATACATAAATTTCAAAAGGCAAGAAGTCAATATGACGAAAGGAGAAGCTATTATTGAAAATGTTCTTACACAGACAAAAAATCATGAATCCTGATGGTTCTAATGCTTGTTATGTGACACTGGACGAGTTGATGATTGAAAGAATTCCCATCATAAACTTAAGGGCTTCTATCTATTAACTGTCAAATTAATCTGGATATGGGAAAAACTAGAATATCAGATTAGAAGAGATATTGTGGAAAAAGTTTGATGATAGATTTAAAGTTTTTGTTCAAAGATACTGTAGAGTTTATCAATAAATATAAAAATTAAAGTCTAAAATACAGTATGCTTTGTACTCTACAATTTATCTCTTTGGTTTTTGGCACTAGACATTACTTTGGAATTTATGCTTATTCTGCAAAGCATAAATTGGCGGAGAAATTTTAATAATTATCTATGTTAGGGATCGATTTATCAAGGCGTCAAGATCTGAGAGAGGAATTAGAATATGTTAAGACAATCAGGATCTGTTTGACAGTCAGGATATGTCAAGCCGTCAGGATAAGATTACTGTCAGGATCTGAGTGGATAAGTCAATTCTGCGAGATAAATCATGAGGTGCTGATTTGTAGGATCGTAGTTGATTTAGATATGTATAGAAAGTAGAAGAGTTATACCGTAACATATCTTGTATTTGATAGGGATTGATTGTAGCTATGTAGTATATAAACACAGAACAGGTTAACACTTTATGTGTGGTGCTTAACTCGAGTATTCGCATAAATATTATCATGGCCAGTTTCCTGCATGTGAATGCCCTGGTTATGGAGTCAAAAACAAATTACCATTGCCTCCTCAAGTTTTTCTTGTTTAGCCTGGACATGTCCATCTTTTCACTATAGTTGATAAAGTCCATGAATTCAACCAATTCCTGAGTTGTGGCAGCTTCAACAAAGTTGTCTATAGGAATACACAGGACCTTGTTGATGTCCTCGACATTGAACTCCGCAGAAATACCCCTAATTGTACGGTTAACCATCATGGAAACTGCTTGATTCTCATGAACAACGGTGTTCATGACTACAGTGCTCCAGAAATCGTTCAAGACATCCAGGTAGAGCTCTGGGTTTACAGTTAATCCTCCTGAAATATAATAATCAGAAATGAACTTGACAAAGCACTTAAAGTTATCAGGTTCTTGAGTTGGATCCACAAAAGCCAGATAATTGGTTCCATCCTTGGAAATAACAGTTCTCATATTGTTAGCAACCATTAAAGAGTTTGCGTTTTAGTGGGTAAGTGATTTGAGAAAGAAAAAGTTGAAACGAAAGAGATTGGTGAAATTTGCAGAAACTAGGTCAATTGAGATCTCAAAAGCGTAAAGAGGGGTTATGTCGAGATGTCTGGGTATTTATAGGGTAGAGATGTGACTTGTCAAAAAGTGAATAATGAACTGTTAATATTTGCTTGTAGAGAAGTCTCATGACCTATAGATAACTCAAGTACAGATGTCACTTTCTTGACTCTTATCGAGAACTAGATAGTGACTTATCGAGATGTTGTACAAATACCTAGTTTGTCCTTATTGGATTAAATTATTCCAATTTATATTGAAGAACTCAACATAAAATTAGAATAGATTTTATATCAAAAAAAATTTTATCTTGTACTTAATAATTTTGTATTTGATCTTGAACCTATATATTCATATATAGATATATATATATATATATACGTGCATGCAAACTGTCTTTAACTACAAAATTACAAAAAAATAAATAAATAAAACTCATACAAAACTTTGGTTAACACATATATAACTTAAATTAAAATACAATTACATATATTTACGACAATTAATTTTAAATATGCATAAAAAGTACGTGTAAATTCATATGTAATAAAGTTCTAATATGGTACAAAGACTATAATCTTACCATATGATACGGAGCTTAGTAGTTACATTTGCAAATCAACTCAAACTCATCGAGCTGCAAACAAGTCAAGTTCTTTTTGAACCGAGCCGGGTTTAATTATTTGTAAAAAAATGAAACGAGCTGAACAAAGTGTAACGACCGAAAGAATAGTAATGTTCAATATGGATTAATAAACTTTTTCTTATAATGATATAAACATTATCGATCTACACTTGTTTTTTAAATCTATATATATTTATTTTTGACGTCGAGGTTTAAGAATATGTCCAATTTTATTTTACACTGTTTAGAAAATGCTAATTTTAGAAATCGTACATTACTTTTTAAAATATAGATGTCAAAATTTTATTATGTTCTAATATTTTACTAAAATCGGGTGTATGTAAATTACAGGTTATTTAATGATGTTCATGAAATTATGAAAAAATTGGAGACAAATAAATCATGATTACGATGTTTGATAGTTCTCTTATGAAAAAATTAAAAGTTAAATTTTGAAATATGAACGACATTTCCATAATAATTAAATTATTAATAAACGACGAGAAAAATATATTTATAAATATATTAGTGATTAGTAATAATTTATCATTTGTAATATATATCATTATAAATAATTTATTATAACAGAATTTTAACTGAGTTCGAGCTGATTCCGAGCTAAATTATTACCGAAACCGGACTAGTCCAAGCGATTTCGAGTTTAACGAGCCGAGTACTAGTTTAAAAGAAAAAAGCTCGGCTTCACTCGTTTACTCATCCGAACTCATTTTCATGTTTAAGATCGTTTTAACTAAGGAGACGAGACGAACTGAATTCACTTAAACGAGCCGATCTCCAGTGTTGTTCATAATAACTCTGTTTATTTGTAGCCCTACTCATGAATAACTATGATATCAAATTTTTCTTTTGTTGAGGTGGTTAGTGTGTGTGAGCAAATATTTACAAATTGACATTTGATTGCATGAGCAATATTGTGCTAAATTCAAAATTAAACTATTTAAGTTTACTAACTAAGACTCACGATCCAAAATATTTTTATTTTATTTCTTCTCTAATTATTATTGTATTTTTAAATTTATAAAAGACTGCTAGTAGTAGACTCGGTGAAAAACCCAATATTTCGCCAAATGCAAATCTGAAGGAATAATAATTTGAAAAAAATGTTCAAAAAATATTTTAGTTCATGTCTAAATTCTAAAGACAACATATGTTTTCAAGTTCGGCATCCTATGTTTTCATATTTGAACCATGCTTCTATTAGAGATGCTGGTGTACGAGAGGGGAAAATGGGAAAATAAGAAATATGTAGTGGAAGACCAAAGAAAGGAGGAGTAAATGAATGGCGTCTCATGGCTGTAGGAGAAGAGGAGCTAGAACAAGCTTACAATAAGGAATAAAAATGGAAGGAATAGGTGGGACAAATATATTGATTAAATATGAATAAAGTGATTTGTTTTAAAAAAAATTATTAGTTTGGATTCTCATTTTTCATGTGTCTCTTATCAAAACAAACTTATTTAAGGTAAATATACTATTTTTAATTTCATAATACATTTTAACAATTTCAGCTTTCCTCATCATTGTGATAAATTATCCTCTTTCCTAATATTTCTGAATACCAAAAGGAAAAAGCTTGTCCTCATTGAAGATTAACTCAACATATATATTTTTTCTTCATAACTCCCACATAAATCATCAATCCTCAAGCTTACAATTATAGAAAAGTTAGGAGAAGATAGATCATACGAATTCTATTATAGGCATTTAATAAGATATGTAACCTTGTGTGCCAGCTGCTTTCTCTTAACCTTTCATCCACTAGATTTACTAGGGGGTTTGCTTGGTATCAGCCATCTACAAATAAAATAAGAATGGTTTTCAATCAATACCTCTTATGAATACTAAATGACATACAAATAAATGGATAGATCAAAATACCTAGGAAGAACTTTAAACTGTACTTCATATACAGGAAAAAATTAAAAGAGAAATAATCACTTAAATTACCTAGTTATAATTCTTCTTCAAATATTTTGAGATTTATTTCTTGTTTATCACTTCCTAATGAAGATGTATATAAAAGTTTGAAGGAACAAATGGGGATGGGAAAACCTCCATCTGACCGTCTATAATCAATCTTAAAGCTAGGGTAGGGATTATTTCTTTGGATTCTCATTTTTCATGTGTCTCTTATGAAAACAAACTTATTTAAGATAAATATACTATTTTTAATTTCATAATACATTTTAACAATTTTAGATTTCCTCATTGTCATAAATTATCCTCTTTCCTAATATTATTGAATACCAAAAGGAAAAAACATGTCCTTGTTGAAGATTAACTCAACATATATATTTTTTCTTCATAACTCCCACATAAATCATCAATCCTCAAACTTACAACTATAGAAATGTTAGGAGAAGATAGATCATACTGAATTCTATTATAGGCAATAAGGTCATAGAATTCTATTATAGGCATTTAATAAAATATGTAACCTTGTGTGCCGGTGGCTTTCTCTTAACCTTTCATCCACTAGATTTACTGGGGGATTTGCTTGGTATTAGCCATCTACAATAAGGAATAAAAATGGAGGAATAGGTGGGACAGATATATTGATTAGTTCGATGTGAAGAAAGTGAATTTTTTTAAAAAAAGTTATTAGTTTGGATTCTCAATTTTCATGTGTCTCTTATCAAAACAAACTTATTTAAGGTAAATATACTATTTTTAATTTCATAATACATTTTAACAATTTCAGATTTTCTCATTGTGATAAATTATCCTCTTTCCTAATATTATTGAATACCAAAAAGAAAAAGTATGTCCTCATTGAAGATTAACTCAACATATATATTTTTTCTTCATAACTCCCACATTAATCATCAATCCTCAAACTTACAATTATAGAAAAGTTAGGAGAAGATAGATCATATTGAATTCTAGAGTTTGTTTAGTTATTCATCCGTTGAATATCAAATTGATAATCATCAAAATTAATAAAACATAAACTAAATAAAAAATATATCATAATTTTCAAAATTAAAATAGAAAAATTTGAATTAAAATAATAAATGTTATGAACAAAGACTATCAAAAAAGTCAGAATTGACCCATGCTTTTAGAGATGATGAGAGGGGCAAATTGGAAAATGAGGAATGTGTGGGTGGCATCTCCTGGCTAGAACAATCTTTGAGGAGGTGATACATACAACAAGGAATAAAAATTGAGGAATATGGGTACAAATATATTAAATTTGAATAAAGTAATTTTTTCTCTAAATTTCATTAGTTTGGATTCTCATTTTTTTCTAAATTTTCATTAGTTTGGATTCTCATTTAAATAAGTAAACTAATTAAAGGTAAATGTACAATTTTTAATTTTTTATTACATTTTAATAATTTAAGATTTCCTTATTATTGTGAATTATCTTCTTTCCTAATATTAGTGAATACCAAAAGAAAAAGGTATCATCATCATTGAAGATTAACTCAACATATATATAGGTGCATGCAAACTGTCTTTAATTACAAAATTACAAAAAAATAAATAAATAAAACTCATATAAAACTTTGGTTAACACGTATATAACTTAAATTAAAATACAATTACATAAATTTACGACAATTAATTTTAAATATTCATAAAAAGTACGTGTAAATTCATATGTAATAAAGTTCTAATATGGTACAAAGACTATAATCTTACTATATGATATGGAGCTTAGTAGTTACATTTGCAAATCAAATCAAACTCATCGAGCTGCAAACAAGTCAAGTTCTTTCTTAACCGAGCCGAGATTAATTATTTTTAAAAAAATGAAATGAGATGATCAGAGTGTAACGACCGAAAGAATAGTAATGTTCAATATTGATTAATAAACTTTTTCTTATAATGATATAAACATTATCGATCTACACTTGTTTCTTAAATCTATATATATTTATTTTTGACGTCGAGGTTTAAGAATATGTCCAATTTTATTTTACACTGTTTAGAAAATGCTAATTTTAGAAATCGTACATTACTTTTTAAAATATAGATGTCAAAATTTTATTATGTTCTAATATTTTACTAAAATCGGGTGTATCTAAATTACAGGTTATTTAATGATGTTCATGAAATTATGAAAAAATTGGAGACAAATAAATCATGATTACAATGTTTGATAGTTCTCTTATGAAAAAATTAAGCGTTAAATTTCGAAATATGAACGACATTTCCATAATAATTAAATTATTAATAAACGATGAGAAAAATATATTTATAAATATATTAGTGATTAGTAATAATTTATCATTTGTAATATATATCATTATAAATAATTTATTAAAACAGAATTTTAACTGAGTTCGAGCTGAATCAAGCTAAATTATTACCGAAACCGGACCGAGTCCAAGCGATTTCGAGTTTAACGAGCCGAGTACTAGTTTAAAAGAAAAAAGCTCGGCTTTACTCTTTTACTCATCCGAACTCATTTTCATGTTTAAGATCGTTTTGACTAAGGAGACGAGACGAACTGAGTTCACTTAAACGAGCTGATCTCCACTATTGTTCATAATAACTCTCTTCATTTGTCGCCCTACTCATGAATAATTGTGGTATCAAGTTTTTCTTTTGTTGAGGTGGTTAGTGTGTGTGAGCAAATCTTTACAAATTGACATTTGATTGCATCATCAATATTGTGCTAAATTTCAAATTAAACTATTTAAGTTTACTAACTAAGACTCACTATCCAAAATATTTTTACTTTATTTCTTCTCTAAATATTATTGTATTTTTATATTTATAAAAGACTTGTAGTAGTAGACTCGGTCAAAAACCTAATATTTCACCAAATAAAATATGAAGGATTAATAATTTGAAAAAAATGTTCAAAAAATATTTTAGTTCATGTCCAAATTCTGAAGACAACATATGTTTTCAAGATCGGCATCCTATGTTTTTAGATTTGAACCATGCTTCTATTAGAGATGCTGGTGTAGGAGAGGGGCAAATGGGAAAATAAGAAATATGTAGTGGCAGACCAAAGAAAGGAGGAGTAGAGGAGCTACAACAAGCTTACAATAAGGAATAAAAATGGAGGAATAGGTGGGACAAGTATATTGATTAGATGTGAATAAAGTGATTTGTTTTAAAAAAAAATATTAGTTTGGATTCTCATTTTTCGTGTGTCTCTTATCAAAACAAACTTATTTAAGGTAAATATACTATTTTTAATTTCATAATACATTTTAACAATTTCAGATTTTCTCATTGTGATAAATTATCTTCTTTCCTAATATTATTGAATACCAAAAAGAAAAAGCATGTCCTCATTGAAGATTAACTCAACATATATATTTTTTCTTCATAACTCCCATTGAAGAATATTTCATAATTTATTAAAAATTTGCAAAACTTTCTACGAAATTATGATATTTTCTTATAGCTAGTGTTCAACAAATACATAACTAGAGTTCACATTTGTGTGTGAAAGAAGAGTTTGCTCAACAAATACATAACTAGAGTTCACATTTGTGTGTGTTAAAGAACAGTTATACATGTGTTCAATTCATATAATATATATAATTTTAGATTGGCATTATTAAGAAAATGATAATAAATTAACAATATTTCATAATTTTGTACACAATGGGTGAATAGATAAAGAAAATTGAGAAGTATATAATATTAATTAAAAAAAATTAGTAACGGCTAAGCACACATCTATATTAAAGAAATGATTTTTTTAAGAAAAATAAAATATCATATTACTATACAAGAAAAACGGGTATTTCCTACCGAGGAATTGGTAGGACATGCCCCAAAATCGATAGGAAATGACGAAATTCCTAGGTGGGAAATAACATCGGTGAGAAATAAGTCTGATCACAGTGAACATGGCCCCACATATTGATTTGGACAGCCACATGTCGAGGACCCACATGCCAAGTAAGACGCCAATTCTTCAAGAAGTTGTAGGAGATGAAGCATACTTGTGATTTGAGTGGATATGGTGACAATGATGCCCCAGCTTTGAAGAAGACATACATCGAAATTGCCATGGTCCATGCTCTTAACGCATGCTTCTGACATTATTCTTAAGAAAATTAGGCTTTGATTACTAATGTTTTTTTATTTTCCTATTGTTTACTAAAATCCTTTGGATTGGTTTGGTAATGAAAATTATGTATTGGTTAATTAAATACAATACTATTGGTTGGTTTTTGATTTTATCTATTTTTTTGTATGTCTATAATTTAATCAGCCAAATATTTAACATCAGTTTATATAACTATAAATTATGTATAAAATGTTTATCTACATAACAAATGTTTTTAAAAAATTGATATAAAAAGCCCATTCTCTACAGCTACGAAAATTTCAGTTTTTAAATAACAAAAAATTAGTTTATAGCTGATGTATATTAACCAGACATCGCCTAAAACTGTGTTTATGTACATATTTGACATCAGTATTTGCAAGGAGCTGATGCCTGGGGTGATTTTTGTCAACGGTTCTGGACCGATGTGAAATCGAAGGAACTGATATCTGGGATGACATTTCATATCAAGTTTTGGCCCGATGTCAAAAAAAATACTTTTCTCTACACCCGTGTAGACATTGGTTTTGAAGGAAATAGACATCAGTTCATAACTGATGTATATTGGCCTTTTTTAGTAGTATTTCAGGATCTTCACAGGCAACTAAACCTTCTAAGTCAAATCCTGATTTAAAGCTCAAAGGCATAGTTCCTGACACTGATTTTAATATTCCTGAGAAATTTTCTGGTGTTGATGTTGAGTCTGATGATTCTGATGATGATGATAATCCTGATGATGATGCTCTGAAAGTTGGAATAGAAGTATCTAAATTGTCTATTTTTGGTTCATCATCTGGTCATGCTCCCACTCTTAATACTCATAGGGCTTATGAATGGAATCACTCTTGGGACTACCAAGTGAGAAGATCTCTCTGGAATATGCTCAGACTTTAGTTGATCATTCTGTTCATTTGGTTTCTAATTCTGATATGAAAGCATCTATCAATGCCACAACAGTTTTAGTTAAAGGATTGCATTCTTCTGTCTCTACACTCAAGAAAGATAATGTTGATCTTAGAGAAAATATTGTTGATTTTTCAGTGATTATTAAAGGAACAAACAAACATAATGGCTTGATCAAGAGGATGTTCTGTATGGAAGCTAAGCAGGATCAAATTTCTGAGAAGCTCGCAGCTCTGGAAGCAAGTCAGACTACAACAAATTCTAAGTTGGATGTTATTCTCTCTCTTCCACAAAGTCTAGATGCCAAAAAGGGGGAGATAGTACCAAAGATAAAGTGTCAACCTGAATCAGTTTCGAGGAGAATACCAATTCCGATGATGGTGATAAGCAAGCAAAGAAGACCTCTGCTGTTGTGATAGTTCAAACTGGAACTGGAATTCAAAATCAAACTACACAGTCAACTCAAGTCTCTAAGGGTAGATTTTTACAAATGGGCTTACTAATAACTAGACTAAATTCACCCGACTAATCACACTCGACCAATAAATTTTGATTATAAAATCCGATACAAATTATGTACAAACTTTTTTGGTTATTACAAATATCACTCGAATTTAACATCATTTAACAATATTTTATAATTTCTGTACCCAATATTTTTTGGGTGAACTAATTTAATATTGGCGAATGAGAAGTATATCGAAGAAATAAATTACATTTATTTATTATAATTTAAGTTATTAGTGAATAAATGATGTTTAACCCGTGTTATATAAGTAGAATCAAAAAAATTGTAATCTTGTACTTAAGAATTTTGTATTTGATCTTAAACTTATATATTCATATATAGATATATATATATATAGGTGCATGCAAACTGTCTTTAACTACAAAATTAAAAAAAAAAACTCATATAAAAACTTTGGTTAACACATATATAACTTAAATTAAAATACAATTACATATATTTACGACAATTAATTTTAAATATTCATAAAAAGTACGTGTAAATTCATATGTAATAAAGTTCTAATATGGTACAAAGAATATAATCTTACTATATGATACGGAGCTTAGTAGTTACATTTGCAAATCAAATCAAACTCATAACAAGTCAAGTTCTTTCTGAACAGAGCTGAGGTTAATTATTTTTAAAAAAATGAAACGAGATGATCAGAGTTTAACGACCGAAAGAATAGTAATGTTCAATATTGATTAATAAACTTAAATCTATATATATTTATTTTTGACGTCGAGGTTTAAGATTATGTCCAATCTTATTTTACACTATTTAGAAAATGCTAATTTTAAAAATCGTAAATTACTTTTTAAAATATAGACGTCAATATTTTATTATGTTCTAATATTTTACTAAAATCGGGTGTATGTAAATTACAGGTTATTTAATGATGTTCGTGAAATTATAAAAAAATTGGAGACAAATAAATCATGATTACGATGTTTGATAGTTCTCTTATGAAAAAATTAAGCGTTAAATTTGAAGTATGAACGACATTTCCATAATAATTAAATTATTAATAAATGACGAGAAAAATATATTTATAAATATATTAGTGATTAGTAATAATTTATCATTTGTAATATATATCATTATAACTAATTTATTATAACAGAATTTTAACTGAGTTCGAGCTGATTCCGAGCTAAATTATTACCGAAACCGGAGTGAGTCCAAGCGATTTCGAGTTTAACGAGCCGAGTACTAGTTTAAAAGAAAAAAGCTCGGCTTCACTCTTTTACTCATCCGAACTCATTTTCATGTTTAAGATCGTTTTGACTAAGGAGACGAGACGAACTGAGTTCACTTAAACGAGCCGATCTCCAGTATTGTTCATAATAACTCTGTTTATTTGTAGCCCTACTCATGAATAACTCTGGTATCAAGTTTTTCTTTTGTTGACGTGGTTAGTATGTGTGAGCAAATCTTTACAAATTGACATTTGATTGCATCATCAATATTGTGCTAAATTCAAAATTAAACTATTTAAGTTTACTAACTAAGACTCACGATCCAAAATATTTTTACTTTATTTCTTATCTAAAAATTATTGTATTTTTATATTTATAAAAGACTAGTAGTAGTAGACTCGGTCAAAAACCCAATATTTCACCAAATAAAATCTGAAGGAATAATATTTGAAAAAAATGTTCAAAAAATATTTAGTTCATGTCCAATTCTAAAGACAACATATGTTTTCAGATCGGCATCCTATGTTTTCGGATTTGAATCATGCTTCTATTAGAGATGCTGGTGTAGGAGAGGGGCAAATGGGAAAATAAGAATATGTAGTGGCAGACCAAAGAAAGGAGGAGTAAATGAATGGTAATCTCATGGCTGTAGGAGAGAGGAGCTAGAACAAGCTTACAATAGGAATAAAAATGGAGGAATAGGTGGGACAAATATATTGATTAGATGTGAATAAAGTGATTGGTTTTAAAAAAAATTATTAGTTTGGATTCCTCATTTTTCATGTGTCTCTTATCAAAACAAACTATTTAAGGTAAATATACTATTTTTAATTTCATAATACATTTTAACAATTTCAGATTTCCTCATTGTGATAATATATCTTGTTTCCTAATATTATTGAATACCAAAAGGAAAAAGATGTCCTCATTGAAGATTAAATCAACATATATATTTTTTTCTTCATAACTCCCACATAAATCATCAATCCTCAAACTTACAATTATAGAAAAGTTAGGAGAAGAGAGATCATACTAATTCTATTATAGGCATTTAATAGGATGTAACCTTGTGTGCCAGCTGCTTTCTCTTAACCTTTCATCCACTAGATTTACTATGGGGTTTGCTAAAATAAGAATGGTTTTCAATCAATACCTCTTATGAATACTAAATGGCATACAAATAATTAGATAGATCAAAATGCCTAGGAAGAACTTTAAACTGTACTTCATATACCGAAAAAATTAAAGAAAATATAGATGATTATGTGCAAAACATACTAAGATTTATACATGGTACAAATTTTGTTGGTTATTACATATATCAACTGAGTTTAACATCATTTAATAATAAATGAGTAAAATTTTTAAAAATATTTATTTTATTCATACAACATTTTTAGAATATTCATAACTTATTAATAATTCCAAAACTTTCTACGAAATTATGATATTTTCTTATAGCTAGTGCTCAAAAAATACATAACTAGAGTTCACATTTGTGTGTATTAAGAATAGTTATACATGTGTTCAATTCATATAATATATATAATTTTAGATTGGTATTATTATGAAAATGATAATAAATTAACAATATTTTCATAATTTTGTACCCAATGGGTGATAGATAAAGAAAATTGAGAAGTATATAACATTAATTAAAATAAATTAGTAACGGCTAAGCACACATCTATATTAAAGAAATGATATTTTTAAGAAAAATAAAATATCATATTACAATACAAGAAAAACGGGTATTTCCTACCGAGGAATTGGTAGGAAATGCCCCAAAATCGATACGAAATGACGAAATTCCTAGGTGGGAAATAACATGGTGAGAAATGAGTATGATCACAGTGAACATGGTCCCACATGTTGATTTGGACAGCCACATGTCGAGGACCCACATGCCAAGTAAGACGCGAATTCTTCAAGAAGTTGTAGGAGATGAAGCATACTTGTGGTTTGACTGGATATGGTGACAATGATGCCCCAGCTTTGAAGAAGACAAACATCAAATTGGCATGGCCAATGCTATTAACGCATGCTTCTGACATTATTCTTAAGAAAATTAGGCTTTGATTACTAATGTTTTTGATTTTCCTATTGTTTACTGAAATCCTTTGGATTGGTTTGGTAATGAAAATTATGTATTGGTTAATCAAATGCAATACTATTGGTTGGTTTTTGATTTTATCTATTTTTTTGTATGTATATAATTTAATCAGTCAAATATTTAACATCAGTTTATATAACTATAAATTATGTATAAAATGTTTATCTACATAATAAATGTTTTTAAAAAATTGATATAAAAAGCCCATTCTCTATAGCTACGAAAACATCAGTTTTTAAATAACCAGACATTAGTTTATAGCTGATGTATATTAACCAGACATCGCCTAAAACCGATGTTTATGTACATATTTGACATCAATATTTGCAAGGAGCTGATGCCTGGGGTGATTTTTAACAACGATTCGGGACCGATGTGAAATCAAAGGAACTGATATCTGAGATGACATTTCATATCAGTTTTGGACTGATGTGAAAAAAAATACTTTTCTCTACACCCGTGTAGACATTGGTTTTGAAGGAAATAGACATCAGTTCAGAACTGGTGTATATTGATCTTTTTCTAGTAGTATTTAAGGATCATCACAGGCAACTAAGCCTTCTAAGTCAAATCCTGATTTAAAGCTCAAAGGCATAGTTCCTGACACTAATTTTGATGTTCTTGAGAAATATTCTGGTGATGATGAGTCTGATGATTCTGATGATGATGATAATCCTGATGATGATAATCCTGATGATGCTGCTCTGAAAGCTGGAATAAAAGTATCTAAATTGTCTATTTTTGGTTCATCATCTGTCATGCTCCCACTCTTAATACTCATAGGGCTTATGAATGGAATCACTCTTGGGACTACCAAGTGAAAGATCTCTCTGGAATCTGCTCAGACTTTAGTTGATCATTCTGTTCATTTGGTTTCTAATTCTGACATGAAAGCGTCTATCAATGCTACAACAGTTTTAGTTAAAGGATTGCATTCTTCTGTCTCTACACTCAAGAAAGATAATGTTGATCTTAGAGAAAATATTGTTGATTTTTCAGTGATTATTAAAGGAACAAACAAACATAATGGCTTGATCAAGAGGATGTTCAGCATGGAAGCTAAGCAGGATCAAATTTCTGAGAAGCTCGCAGCTCTGGAAGCAAGTCAGACTACAACAAATTCTAAGTTGGATGTTTTTCTCTCTCTTCTACAAAGTCTAGATGCCAAAAAGGGGGAGATAGTACCAAAGACAAAGTGTCAACCTGAATCAGTTTTGAAGAGAATACCAATTCCGATGATGGTGATAAGCAAGCAAAGAAGATCTCTTATGTTGTGATAGTTTAAACTGGAACTGGAATTCAAAATCAAACTACACAGTCAACTCAAGTCTCTAAGGGTAGATCACATGGATCTAATTTAGAAGCTGCTCGTGTTACTCCAAGTTCAATTCCTGACAAAAAGAAACAAGTTCTGATTCTTTTCCTGACACTGATAGAGTGATAGTAACTCCTCATTATGTTAAAATTGAAGAAGAAGAAATTCTATTTCGAGTGGATTTAGAGATTTCTGCTTATTGTGAAGCCTTTAATGCTGAAAACTTCAAGGAAGAAGAAATGGTTTTGACAGAGATAAAAGAGCACGGGAAGAAAAATCAGAATTGCTGTTGATAAAGCAAATCAAGCATACAGGAACATGCGTAAAAGACCTCAAATGAATAGATGGAGGAGTATAGATAAGAAGATGTTACATGAAATAGCAGAAAGAAAAGCTCAAGTATTTCCAAAAATCAAGAACCAATATAAACTCTTGCTGATAGTCCTGGTCAGGAAGTAATTGTTGATCATCTGGAAAGACTTGAAGTTGTGAAGATTATACTTGACAAACATGATGGTTGAGAACCTGAACAGAAGATCTTACTCTTATTGCAAAATGATCAAATTCAAGTTCTTTCACTTGATGAACTGATGATCATGTCAATAAAGGAACTGAAATACATTCACTATTTGCTAAGAGTTGAAGATGAAACTTCAAGGTTATGGTCGAACATGATTCTTGCCAATATCAGAAAAAAGATACTGGATGATGCTCAATATTAATTTGGATCATATATCCCTACATACATAAATTTCAAAAGGCAAGAAGTCAATATGAAGAAAGGAGGAACTATTATTGAAAATGTTCTTACACAGACAAAAAACCATGAATCCTGATGGTTCTAATGCTTGTTATGTGACACTGGACGAGTTGATGATTGAAAGAATTCCCATCATAAACTTAAGGGCTTCTATCTATCAACTGTCAAATTAATCTGGATATGGGAAAAACTAGAATATCAAATTAGAAGAGATATTGTTGAAAAAGTTTGATGATAGATTTAAAGTTTTTGTTCAAAGATACTGTAGAGTTTATCAATAAATATAAAAATTAAAGTCTAAAATACAGTATGCTTTGTACTCTACAATTTATCTATTTGGTTTTTGGCACTAGACATTACTTTAGAATTTATGCTTATTCTGCAAAGCATAAATTGGCGGAGAAATTTTAATAATTATCTATGTCAGGGATCGATTTATCAAGGCGTCAAGATCTGAGAGAGGAATTAGAATATGTTAAGCCAATCAGGATCTGTTTGACAGTCAGGATATGTCAAGCCGTCAGGATAAGATTACTGTCAGGATCTGAGTGGATAAGTCAATTCTGCGAGAGAAATCATGAGGTGCTGATTTGAGGATCGTAGTTGATTTAGATATGTATAGAAAGTAGAAGAGTTATACCGTAACATATCTGTTTGATAGGGATTGATTGTAGCTATGTAGTATATAAACACAGAACAGGTAACACTTTATGTGTGGTGCTTAACTCGAGTATTCGCATAAATATTATCATGGCCAGTTTCTGCATGTGAATGCCCTGGTTATGGAGTCAAAAACAAATTACCATTGCCTCCTCAAGTTTTTTTGTTAGCCTGGACATGTCCATCTTTTCACTATAGTTGATAAAGTCCATGAATTCAACCAATTCCTGAGTTGTGGCAGCTCAACAAAGTTGTCTATAGGAATACACAGGACCTTATTGATGTCCTCGGCATTGAACTCCGCAGAAATACCCTAATTGTACGGTTAACATCATGGAAATGCTTGATTCTCATGAACAACGGTGTGTTCATGACTACAGTGCTCCCAAAGAAATTATTCAAGACATCCAGGTAGAGCTCGGGTTTAAGTTAATCCTCCTGAATATAGGAATCAGAAATGA
>NW_027421480.1:0-138290 GCF_009905375.1 Apium graveolens
CTAAACAGCACAAGCTATCCTCATTGGAGGTTAAATTTGAAAAAGGCAAGGAGCGAAAAATGCTCAGCAAGATCATTATAGGGAATAGAGGGTCATTTTGATATAAAACCGACATCTGCATCAGTGGCAGAACATTAAAAATCATAATTGGCTGAACCATAAATAGTTTGAGGAACCCCAGAATGATTCCTTAATTATATTCAAAACCATTTTGATATTTTTGAGCGAAATGCTTCAGCAATACTTTGAATCTTGACGAGAAAAAACTCGTAAAACTGTGTTTACGGAAATATCGTAAACAACAATAACAAGAAGCAATGATTATGGATTGAATCATAAACTTTACTCAAAACCGAACTCTTGAAATTAGTACTTATTTTGATGTCATATCAAATTAGATCAATACAAACTTTGATGCTCACAACATTCCATACTGAAGTCAACATCAATCATCTATACTAATACCACCTTTGATATTTAACAACAACAAAGTATCAGCATAAATCAAAACTGAATCAAACCGCAATTCACTTTTATTCCAAAACAGAATCAGTTGATAAATCATTTATTCTATGAATATCAAAATGATATGATAATTTAGATTAGGATAATTCTCCGACGGAAGTACTATCACATGCTGATCAGCCCGTGTGATAGTACAAGGTCATGATTCGTAGAAACGTGACCCAAAAACACGAGTACTCAAACAAAAGGCAATATACCTGCCTGTGGAAAAAATTGTGTCATAATATTCCATATGGCACTTAGAAATAGCCCTCCGCTGGACCGTCCGTCCTGGTCACTTATGCAATTATGATCCAATCTTAAAACCTTTTATTGAAATGGGGTCATAATAATTGACTCCCGAAATAATTTTATTCCCCCAATTTTTGGGTAGGAATATTCGCAACCAAATCACTTTTCTCAAAATCCAAAATTTATAAATCGGATAATTGGATAAGTAAAATCACTTGACTATTCTGAACATAGAATAACAGATGAGTACTTGCATAAACAGAATTATTTAATTCAACGATATGTAAAACATTTATCTATTTTGAGCTGAAAATAGGGAAAATAATACTTGCATGATAAAATTTAAAATAAATATCACTTGAACGATAAGTGATGATAGGGATACTTGCCTTTGGGATTTAGCAGTTAGTCACACTCGCAAAGACGCATCTATTCTTTTCAACAATTTACTGATATGCTGCTCCTGCGATTGCTAGAAGCCAGACACCCAATACCATTCCATCTCATTCTTTATCCAACGTCTCGTCTGATCAACTTGAATGTTCCGCATCTATAAAAAATATAACTTTAATCGCCTAAACGATAATCACTCAACGAACTGCGCGTCAATACCTTATCGTCTACCCAAACGATAGCCCATACATAATATAACAGACAAACACAAGACTCTTGATCCACATATGCACATAATTCACATAACACGTAAACGCATAACTCACGTATCACATATTCATATAACACACGCCTCGGTTTGTCAAAAGGTTCGACTTTGTACGTTTAAAACTGAAATTGAGTCAAAAATATGATTTATCGATCAATAATTGACTCAGAATGACTTGTAAAATAAGCGACCTTTCGAAACAAAAGGATTTGGGTCTCGAAAGTATTTTTATTGAAAGAAGAATATGTTTCTGAGTCTAGAGGCATTCGTTTCAATTAACGGACGAACGGTAGATTTATTATGAATTTTTGAACATTTTTCGGAATTAAAATGGGTCTCCGAATCATTTAATAATTAAATAATAGGGCTCGAACACCCGAAAATAATTTTATAAGAAATATCTGATGAAGATGCTAGTCTTACTCTGATACAAAGGAAGATTTCTCAAACAACCTCTGACATGGCTCATGTTGTTCAGAGTCAAGATATAGTAAATTCTGATATGACAGTGAAGCCAACCTCTCACATATCTCAAGTTGGCTTGATATAAGAAGATAAGGAAAATGAAACCTCTGACATTGCTCATGTTAAATCTTCAAAGTTACTCCTACCAGGATTTACCAAAGCTAAACAACTCAATCTTTGAAGACTGCAACAAGTGGTTTTGAAGCAAGAGTTGTTACAGAAAAGAAGCAAGAGATAAATCTGGATTGGTAGTGCTGATGAAAGAAGAATACATAACACAACCAATGATCCAACTTTTTTAAGTGAACCAGGTGTTGGAGCAACTCTTGAAAGATTGAATCAGCTTGAATCTGTACAGATGGTTTACCATACATTTTTGAAAGAACACATCTGTTATATTTTATGACAGATGGAAGGGTATACCATATTAGGCAGAATGCTATACCATTAAAGTATTTTGAGGAACTGGACATGTTCTATTCTTACTTCAAGTGAAGAACATATTAACATATAGTGCTGCAAATTATTTGAAGACTCAAATTCAAAGACAAAAGAAGCTTTACTCTGTAAAGTCTGACAGCACATACTGTCCCAAGTTCAGAGATCACAAAGGTGATATTGTCGAGACGAAGCCTAACTCTGCTAAGATTATAACTACTTTTCTGGGTTATAAGGTTGTGGAATTCAATCTTGAGTCTGACAAGGCATATTTAATCAGACTAGATCAGGATATAAGGAAAGCAAGAATAAATGATCTCAGGGCTGCTATCTTTCAAATTGGTGAAGATACAGTGAATTGAAGAATGCTAAAAGGAGGATGGTTAATGAACTTGGATATGCTGAGAGATGTTTGGTAAAGAACTATCCCAGAACAACTCCTGATATCAAAAAGATCAGTAATTGAAGCCAAGTCAAAGATCTACAATTGCTTAAATTCTGATGTGTATACAGACTAAAGCTTTTATCAGACCTTGAGGATGGTAAAGCTACAAGGACTGTAAGTTGTAGTTATCTAGTCAAATTCTCATGCATTTGTACTTAATGTTTTTGACATCATCAAATATCTGTTAAACTTGTATATTATGCTAATTTACAAACAGTTTAAGATCCAAAAACAATCATGTCTGAAGAAGAACAAACTCCAACCAAGCCCACCAAAAATGAAACCTCCAAAGACTCAAATCCATAATCGATATGAGACTATTAGAGTTCCCATACTGAAACCATCTGAATATCCCATATGGAAGGTGAGGATGTCTATGTTTCTGAAAGCTACAGATCTAGAATACCTTGACAGAATCAATGAAGGACCACACAAGCCAACCAAACTCTCTCTTGTAGTTGCAGGTGAACCAGCAAAGTCTGTTCCAAAGGAAAAGAGTGATTACACTGCTGAAGATATCTCATCGATTGCTAAGGATGCTAAGGTACGATACTTGGTGCATAGTGTCATTGATAATGTCATGTCAAATAGAGTAATTAACTGCAAGACTGTAAAGGAGATATGGGATGCCTTGGAGACAAGATGCCAGGGAACTGATTCAATTAAGAAGAACAGGAAGACTATACTCACTCAAGAGTATGAGCACTTTGACTCAAAACCTGATGAGTCATTAACTGGTTTATATGACATATTTGTCAAACCTTGAATGATTTGTCACTAGTTGACAAGGAATATGATCTTGAAGATTCAAATCTTAAATTTATGTTAGCTCTTCCTGAAAGTTGGGATTTGAAGGCCACCACTATAAGTGACAACTATAATCTTGAAGAAACAACTCTTGATGAAATTTATGGGATGCTCAAGACTCATGAACTTCAGATGGAACAAAAGCAAGAGGAATGGAAGAAAGTCAAGGACAGTTGCTCTTAAGGCTGAGGAGGAATCCCCCAAAGCAGCTGCCTCAAGAAAAGGAAAAGGAAAAGCTCTCATCATAAAGTCTGATACTGAGTCATCAAGTTCTGATAGTGATGATGACTCAGAAACTGAAAGCTTACCTGAGATGGATGTTGATAAAGAGATGATGAAGCTGTGTGCTCTTATGGTGAAAGGAATCACAAGGATTGCATACAGGAAATTCAGAAAGGGAAAGATATTTTCCAGGAAAGGTGCAAGTTCTGATAAGAAGGGTTTCAGAAAATCTGAAGGCAAAGGAGGAAAGTCTGACATAGGATATTACTCAAATGTCAAGTGCTACAACTGTGGTGAGAGGCCACATCTCCTATTGCAATAAAGTGAAGAGTGACAAAGGCAAGGCTCTTGTCACAAAAAGAAAAGCTGGACAAACACTTCAGATTCTGAAAGTGAGGTGAACTATGCCTTGATGGCAAATGCTGATAGCAGTTCTGAGAATGCTGAGTTAAAGGTACCTCAAACTACTTATGCCTTTCATACTGATGATATTACTGAGTTGAGAAGATATCTTAAAACCATGTTCATTAGTTATAGAGATCAAACTTTAACATGTGAATGATTAACTTTTGAAAATCTTGCTTATAAAAAGAGGAATGATTATTTAGAAAAAGAGTGAGTCATGTTCCATCAAACTGAGAAAGACAGAGATGATGCCTTTTATGTTAGGGATGAAGTACTTAAAATAAATGAATCTCTAAAAACTGAGTTAGAAAAAAAGGAGAGATTATCAGACTTGGACTAACTCTGGCAGAACAACTCAGAATTTGTTAAGTAGTGGAAACTGGAAAGAAGGCTTAGGTTATGGAGATGATAAGAATGATAAGGGAACTGTAGAAATTGAGCCTATAGTTGTTAAACAAAAGCCAAAGATAAATCATGTTAAGTTTGTAGCTGTAAAGTCTGATATTGATAAATCAGAAGTTAAAGAGAAATTAACTTCTGACAAACCAAAACAAGATAAGCCAACTGAAGTTAACATAGGCTTAATGACAAAGAAGCAGCTTAAGCATAACTGAAAGATGTTAAGAATGTAAACAAGGTAAAGCTATCTAGGAAAAATAGGAATGGAAAGGAAGGTGTGAATAAAAGTAATGATTATAAGCCTATTCCTAATGCTCCTAGAAAGAAATGCTATAACTGTGGAAATTCTAACCATCTGGCTTCTTTTTGCAGGAAAAATAAGAACATAAAATCCTTACCTTCAAAGTCAGGAGTTAAGAGTCAGTCTGTTAGATATAGGCCACAAAATCCTTGTTTTCATTGTTATAATTTATGGCATTCCATTTATTCTTGTAAGGAATATCATAGTTTTTACTACGATTATTATCAAATAAAACCTTCTTTAAAGAAAGTTAGCATTATTCCTTCTAGTGTAAGTTCTGATGCAAAGTATGATAGTGTAAATGCTGATAAGAAAAATGTTAACATAAACACTGATGTTAAATCCGCTGTAAATGTTAACAAACTTAATAAGGCCAAAGGATCCAAGCAAGTCTGGGTCCTAAAAACTAATCATTAGTGGTCTTTGTGATTGCAGGGCAACGGGAAAAACATCCTAGTTCTGGACAGTGGATGTTCAGGACATAAGATTGGAAATAAAGCCCTGCTATCAGACTTTGTGGAGAAAGCTGACCCGAGTGTTTCTTATGGAGATGGTAACATGGGAAAAACTTTGGGATATGGCAATATCAATCTGGGGAATATCATCATTGAACAAGTAGCTCTAGTCTCAGGACTTAAACACAATTTGCTGAGTATTAGTCAAATCTGTGACAGAGGTTATCATGTGGATTTCTTTGAAGAACACTGTGAAGTTGTAAGAAAATCTACAGGAAAAGTTGTTCTGAAAGGATACATGCATGGTAACATTTATGAAGCCAAGCTTTCAACAAGTACTGATGGTTTTGCAATCTGTCTGTTACGTAGAGCATCAATTGAAGAAGCTCGAATTGGCACAAGAAACTCTCTCATTTAAATTTCAACAATATAAAGAACTAGTCAAGAAAGATCTTGTGAGAGGTTTGCCAAAATCAGTATTTGCTCCTGATGGCCTTTGTGATTCCTGTCAAAAGGCAAATAAAGAAAATCTTCATTCAAGAGCAAGACTGAATCTTCAATTCTTGAGCCTTATCACCTACTACATGTTGATCTATTTGGTCCAATGAATGTCATGACTATTGCAAAGAAGAAATATGCTACGGTCATAGTGGATGAGTTCACCAGATACACATGTATGTATTTCTTGCACACAAAAAGTGAAACTGCATCTATCTTGATTGATCATGTCAAACAACTGGATAAAGTGGTTAAAGACTCTGTGAAAATCATAAGAAGTGATAATGACACTGAGTTCAAGAATGATTGTGGAAGAGTTCTGCAAAGACCAGGAATCAAACAAGAATTCTCTGCTCCTGGAACTCCACAGTAAAATGGAGTGGTTAAAAGAAAAATAGAACTCTCATTGAAGCTGCACGAACTATGCTTGATGAGGCAAAGTTACCAACCTATTTTTGGGCTGAAGTTGTGCAAACTGCTTATTTTACTCAAAATGCAACACTCATTAACAAGCATGGAAAGATACCAAATGAGATGGTGAAGAAAAAGAAGCCAAATCTGAAGTATTTTCATATATTTGGATGCAAGTGTTTTGTTCTTAAGACTCATCCTGAACAGCTATCCAAATTTGATCTAAAAGCTGATGAAGGACTTTTTGTTGGATATCCACTTTCCACAAAAGCCTTCAGAGTCTACAATTTAAGAACACGGGTTGTCATGGAATCTATCAATGTCTCTTTTGATGATAAGAAGATTACTGGACTTGAAGATTTCAATGATCATGATCAGCTGAGATTTGAGAATGAAGTTTTAAATTCTGATACTGTAAATCCTGACAGTCTAAATCCTGATACTGCAAACTCTGATGGATTAAACTCTGAACTTATTGAAATTGTGGTGACTACGCCAAAGGAAGATGCACCTGTGCAGGGGGAGCATACTGAAGATACAACCATATCTCAAGAAGCATCAGAACCTACAACTGGCTCTTCAAGTTCTGATTCATCAAGTTCTGATGGGCCAAGTTCTGATAATTCTGGGAACACCAATTTTGAAGGATCCAACTCAGAGAGCATAATTTCAGGGGGAGCATCAGAAAAGGTTGATGAAGACAGCATGGATCATGGGGGAGCATCCAGTTCTAGAGAAAACCTTCCATATGCAAGGAAGTGGACTAAAGCACGTACACCTGACTTAATTATTGGAAATCCTGATGCAAGTGTCAGAACTAGAACAACTACATCAAATGAAGGTCTCTATCACTCTTTTCTTTCTCAGACTGAACCAAAGAAAGTGGAAGAAGCTCTTCAAGATGCTGATTGGGTGCAAGCAATGCAGGAAGAGTTAAATGAATTTGAAAGAAATAAAGTCTGGACCCTAGTGCCAAGACCAAAGAACTAATCTGTAGTTGGTACAAAGTGGGTGTTCAGAAACAAAACTGATAGTGATGGCATAATTACAAGGAATAAAGCAAGGCTGGTTGCAAAAGGATATTCTCAACATGAGGGAATTGATTATGATGAAATATTTGCACCAGTTGCTAGATTGGAAGCCATAAGGATGTTTTTGGCTTATGCTGCTCACAAAAAGTTTACAGTCTTTCAAATGGATGTAAAAAGTGCTTTTCTTAATGGAGAATTGGAAGAAGAAGTATATGTTGAACAACCTCCAGGGTTTGTAGATTCAAAATTTCCTAATCATGTCTACAGACTTGACAAAGCACTTTATGGCCTTAAGCAAGCTCCAAGAGCATGGTATGAGACATTAGCTCAGTTTCTTCTGGAAAGTGGATTTAACAGAGGGACTATTTACAAAACACTATTCTATCTCACCCATGGAAAGGACTTACTTTTGGTGCAGATATATGTTGATGATATCATTTTTGGTTCTACAAATGACAGACTTTGTAAAAGGTTTGCCAAGCTAATACAGCAAGATATCAAATGAGTATGATGGGAGAACTTAGCTATTTTCTGGGCCTTCAAGTCAAGCAGAATGAAGAAGGAACTTTTATTTGTCAATCTAAGTACACCGGAAATTTGTTGAAGAAATTTGGAATGCAAGATTGTTCAAGTGCATCCACTCCTATGACCACTGCAACAAAATTGGATAAGGATACTGGTATATCAGTAGATATTATTGATTATAGAGGTAGGATTGGCTCACTACTCTATCTAACTGCAAGTAGACCTCCTTTTTGTTATAATCAAGTTGAGTAGAGGAGGAGGTTTGTGCAGCCACCAGTTTCTGAAGCAAGTCTGTGTTGAGCATGATGCAGATGAATGGCTGTTAGAGATGTTTCCATAGCTGACATTCTTGTATCCAAGGCATCTATCTTTTTGGCAAGATCAGAATTTTTCCTGAGTTGTCTCATGATGTCAAGCATTGTAGCTTCTGGAAGCTTATAGTCCATCTTGTCAAAATAGCCTTTTTCATTTCATCAATATCACCCTTGATGGTGTTGACATCTCTAGCATGTTGGAAGCCTTGAATCTGTTGTAGTTGCAGAGAAGCAAGATGTGCTTGAAGGAGCTTCTTGGTGTTGGTATTTGTAGTGGTTTGAAGAGCAGAATTTGTCTATTTATGAGTTGGATCAGGGTTGTCTTGAAGTAGTGTTCATCACAATGTTTTGAAAATGCCCATGATGGCATGCCTGATCTGAACTGGAACCTACTTCTCCCCCTATGTCCAATGGCTCTTCTTCACTATCTCCACCTTCATCTCCAAAGAAATCTGTGAACCACCAGTCTCATAATCAACATCACCAGCTGTAGAGGGCAAAGCTGTGATGGCATCCTTAGCTCTTAGCATTGACTGAGTGGTATGCACCAAATTGAGCATCCTTTCTGCATTATCATTTCCCTGTTCAGCTAGAAGTTGATAAGCTGGAACAGGGTGAGTAAATGCCTCAGCATCAAGGGAGGTGAATCTATAACAGCTTGAGGTTGCTGAGATAGTCCCTCCCTGTCTGCATCCTGGACATTCATTAACTCACTAGCAATGACATCCATCCTTATAGCTCCTGTAAATGCATTTCTCTCTTGTTCTCTCTTTTGTTGCATCAGGGTCTCACCCTGGCTCCCCACCCTCACACCCTCACCTTCACCATCTAAGGTGGGACTCCTCTCACTCTCTTTTTCCAATCTGAAGAAATGGATTGCATATTTTCACTCTTTTCCTCTCCTTTTTCCTGGGAGCAACCCAGACTCTCACTCATAACACTCTCTTCCCTCAATCTAAGAGTGACTGTACAACCATAAGTCTTCTGCACTAGAGATAATAGATAAATTTGAAGTTGTACAGAGACACCCGACGGATGAGGAATATCCATCGGGTTAGCAGTTTGACTATCCGACGGATAAATGTGTTAAGCTTATCCGTCGGGATACAATCACTACTCGACGGATGAGCAATATCCATCGAGAGTAGAAATGAACTTGGAATTGAAACTATTGTGGACTCTGTGCTGATTGATGAGATTTTGGGCACAGATGTTTCAACAGTTCCTGAAAGAATTGGCAAGTGAGCCAACAAATCATCCAAAAGATGATGCTCACTTGCACTAGATTTTGGCTTCCCCAACAAAGTTAAAGAAGGGGAATCAGGAATTGATGTGTTGATCATATCCACATCCAGAGAGTTTGTGGGAGAATTTGGTGTTTGAGGTGCTTCTATAACTAATGATTTGGCTGTGACTCCATATTTATTGGAGCCACATCAAGCTGAATTTGTGAAGGTGCAGTGACTGTGTCTTTAGCACCAGTTTGCACAGTGTGTGAACCCTGTGCATCCCCAAAGGTTTTTGATTTCTCTCTGGCATAAGTTTGGGGTGAGCTAGTGTCCCTTACCCTTTTGACCTGTGCTCTTGGTTGAGAGCTTTGTTCAACAGTCACATCCTTTTGGGAGGATGCAACTAGAAATGAGCTTTTATCCTTATTAATCACTACAGTTTGTTGGGAAACTACAGTGTGGCTAGGCTGGGAACCACTCAACTCTCCATCCTTATCCTTAGGGTTTCTTTTATGTTCACCCTGTCCCCACCTACCTTTCCCACCTTCACACTCCCCTATTTGGTTTTGGTGGATTTTACAACTGGAATCTTTTGAGAGATACCAGAGGGGGCTTTCTTTGATTTGGATTTTGAAACTTTTGATGGTTTGGTAGCTTGGTAGGCAACTGTTGGGTATTGACAAGTTTCCATAGCTACACTAGAATTCAAAGAAATTTGTGAGGTTGAATAGTAGGGACAGATGAACTTACCTCACTTACCTGAGGTGCTTCCATTACAGGGAAATAAAGAGTGGCACCTCCTTGTGATGGTTTGCCCTTTTAAATCTGAATAATTCTTCTCTCTTGAACCCAACAATCTAATTTGTTGTTTGGGTTCTCAAGCACAATTCCCAGAGAGGTGGTTAGCTAGCATCATGAAAAATCTAGCATAGTAAACATTTTTACCCCTCTTGTTTAACTCCCCTAATTTAAACCCCAACTCAAACAAAAAAGATCACTAAAATTAAAGAACTTATCTATAACTAGCATGTAAGCATGTTAAGCTATAAATATTGACAGAATCAAAATTACTGATTTTACCAGAAAAGACCTTGGTAACTACATCACACATGAAACTCCATTCTTTCCTAAGACCCAACCTCTCTATCACTTAACTTAGAAGTAGAGAGTGCATAGTTCATGGAATTAAGCATATTAACAACATCAGTCTGTCTGTGGTGAGGTCACAGTATTATCAGGAATTTTGAAACATGCTTTAATAACATCACTATTGATACATAATTCCTTACCTTTAATAGTGAGTATGATGGTCTTATCAGTCGAGTTGTATGAAGCAGTAGTCCATATCTCTTCAACAACCTCACAGAAGATGGTGGGTGATTCTAGCATTGCATAGCTGAGTTTGCAGTTCTTCACAAAATCCATCATTTTGTGGTAGTCACTTGAATGTTGAATCCCCTTGTTTACCAAGCCGTGAAGTTGTTTTCTCATAGATGTATCCAGTTTGTGACATGATCTTGACTACTAGTGCCATTGTTAGAGAGTGGAAATTGCAGAGATAGAGATGATAGTCGCTTTTGAGAGATAATTTAGAGCAGATAATTTGAGAATGATAAAAGAAAAGCAATGGAAATGAAATAAGCTTTTATACTATCTCAAAAATACTGTCAAAATAATAAAGTAAAATAAATAACCAATGATTGCCCAAAATAGCCGTTTAAAAATAAACTGTAAAAATTCCATCAATTATCCGTCGTGTTATGCTTACAAACTGTAAGTATACTCGATGGATAATGTTCAGGAAATTAACGGCTAAGATTAAGACAATTCGACGGATGAGGATAAACTGTTATCCGTCGAGTTATAAAATATTCCAGAAAAATAATTGATTTTTATTTACAAACAGTATTCCGACGGATGATCAAACTCGATGGATAAAGATCATCCGTCGAGATGTAAATTTTGACTTAGCCAAAATTCCATCTAAGACTGAAAAATCAATTAAATTTCTGGCTGCATAACAACTTGCAAATTATCTGAAAAGATTTCAGAATAATTTAGCATACCTAACTCACTTACCAACTTGAAAAGGTGGATTCATCCAGTGGCTTGGTAATATCTGCAAGCTGCTTTTCACTTGGAACAAAATGTAGTTCCACTGTACCATTCATTACATATTCCCTTATGAAGTGGTACTTGATGTCTATGTGCTTTGTTCTTGAATGTTGCATGGATTTTCAGTGATGGCAATTGCACTTGTGTTATCACAGAAAATGGGAATTCTTTCCACTTGCAACCATAGTCTAGCAATTGGTTTTTCATCCACAAAATCTGTGCACAGCAACTGCCAGCATCAATAATTCAGCTTCAGCTGTAGAAGTAGAAACTGAATTTTTCTTTTTACTGAACCAGGACACAAGCTTATTTCCTAGAAATTGACAGGTTCCTATTGTACTTTTTCTATCAATTCTACAACCTGCATAATCTGCATCTGAATAACCAGTTAGATAATCTCTAGGGTACCAAATGCCAAGTTTTGGTGTTCCCTTGAGTTATCTGAAAATTCTCTTAATAGCTACTAAGTGAGATTCTCTAGATCAGCCTAAATCTAGCACACAAACATGTAGCAAACATTATATCTGGCCTACTAGCTGTTAAGTACAGAACTGAGCCAACCATGCCCCTATAACTTGAAATATCCACAGACTTTTAGTAGTGTTTAATTCAAGCTTAGTTGCAGTGGCCATAGAGTTTTTGCAGATGTGCAATCCATTAGATCAACTTCTTTAAAATCATAAATATATTTAGTTTGACTAATGAATATTCCATCACTAAGCAAACCAAGAAAGTAAGTTAGTTCTCCCATTATACTCATTTCATACTTACTTTGCATCAATTTGGCAAACTTTTTGCAAAGTTTTCATCTGTAGAGCCAAAAATAATATCATCTACATAAATTTGAACAAGTATGCTAGAGCCATTAACATTTCTAAAGAATAAAGTTTATCTACAGTATCTCTTGTGAAGTGATTTTCCAATAGGAACTTTGATAAAGTGTCATACCAGGCTCTAGGTGCTTGCTTCAGTCCATAAAGTGCTTTCAAAAGATAGTAGACATATTCTGGAAAATTTGGATCTTCAAAACCAGGAGGTTGACTGACATAGACTTCCTCCTCCAAGTCTCCATTAAAAGGCACTTTTGACATCCATTTGATAGACCTTGAAATTGGCATGGGCTGCATAGGCTAAGAAGATTCTGATGGCTTCAAGTCTTGCAACAGGAGCAAATGTTTCATCAAAATCTATTCCTTCTTGTTGATAATAGCCCTTAGCAACCAATCTAGCTTTGTTCCTGACTACTATGCCATTTTCATCCATCTTGTTTCGGAATACCCATTTGATGTCTATTGGATTCTTTCCTTTAGGCTTAGTACCAGCTTCCATACCTTATTCCTCTCAAATTGGTTTAGATCCTCCTGCATAGCTAAAATCCAATCAGCTCCTCCTGCTGTATAAACATTCTTCTTGAGTTGCTCTCCTTGTTTGAACTCTAGAAGATACATCACCATTGATGAGCTCGAAGGGGTGATCCTTTGTCCACTACCTTTATTAAGGTAGATTAGCTCTAGATGAAGAGGCCTCATTGTTGTCTTGATGTGTGATTGAGTTTTGATTATTAGAATTCCCCTCGAGTCAATGGATCTTTGATTTGAGAAAGGGAAAATTTCTTTAAGTGATCTATTCTGACTTCCAGCTTCTTTTGATGACCCGACGGATGGTGAATCTTGAGTACCGACGAATGAAGCTGGTTGTTCCCGACAGATAAGGCAGATTGTCTCCCGACGGATGAAGCATTTTGCAACTCGACAGATGTTGAATTTTGTGCTTCATTGGTAGGAGATTTTTCTGCAATATCCTTTAATACTGTTTCTTAATCACTTTTATCATCACTGTCATCACTAACCATCTCCACATTGTCAAATTTGAGGCTCTCATGGTAATCTCCATCTTGCAGTCCTTCAATCTTTTTATCATCAAACACAACATGTATTGATTCCACAACAATGTTGGTTCTTAGATTGTAGACTCTATATACTTAACAACAGCATATCCAACAAAAATTCCTTCATATGCTTTAGCATAAAACTTCCCATTCAGATCAGTTTGATTTCTCAAGATATAGCATTTGCAGCCAAAGACATGAAGAAAATTTAGAGTTGGCTTCTTGTTCTTGAACAATTGATAGGGAGTCATGCATTTTGCTTGATTAACCAGAGAAATATTCTGAGTGTAGCATGCAGTATTTACAGCTTCAGCCCAGAAATATGTTTCTAACTTAGACTCTTCAAGCATTGTCCTTGCAGCTTCAATAAGTGACCTGTTCTTCCTTTCTACTACTCCATTTTGTGGTGGAGTTCTTGCTGCTGAAAACTCATGCAAAATCCCATTTTCTTCACAAATTACTCTCATGACAGAATTCTTGAACTCAGTTCCATTGTCACTCCTGATTATTCTAACTTTGAAATCAGGATGATTATTGACTTGCCTTATGTGATTGATGATGATTTCACTAGCCTCATCTTTAGACTTTAGGAAATATGTCCAAGAGAACTTTGAGAAATCATCTACAATTACTAGGCAAAATCTGAAGGGTTTTTAGCACATAAACGCAGCGAAAACTAAATTTAATCTTAAAAAAAACCGAAACCCTCCGCAGGATCCATGCGAAAAAATAATATTTAATTCGTAGTTCAGTGTGTTTACCTTAAGAAGCTTTACGTTAATGGAAAGATGGAGGTCTTTAATAGCGATCCAAGAACGATGAACGGAGATCCTTAGGAGCTGCTCCTCAAGTGTGAAGTACTCCACCGGTATCCACAAGAAAATGATGTAATGAAGGAGGAAGAGATGGAGAGAATTAGGGTTTTGTAAATCTTTTTGGTTGAGGCAAAAATAGGGTTTATAATAGTATATTTATAGGCAAAATTTTCAGCTGAAAATTTTCCCATAAAATATTATTATTATTAACCCTGTATTATTCTCACTAATAATTAAAACACCTTTTAATTATTAATCCTTTTTCTAAACTCTTTAGAAATAATTCTCTCACTTGATTTAATTTCCAAAAATTAAATTCTTAATTAATAATATTAAGAACCTTTTCTTAATTAATTTATAATCAATTAAATCTCATTTAATCAATTATTAAATTTTCCAATTAATTATTTATTTCATAAATAAATAATTATCAGCCATTATTAATTAATTCCTCCACCATTAAATCATTCTCTTTTATGGTGTGACCTGTAGGTTCAATATTAAGCCGGTAGTAGAAATAAATAATAATAAAACTATTTTATCATTATTTATATAAATTCTCTAATTTATTAAATATGATTAATTAATTAATCATATTTATTCTACATCGTGAGGGATACTTCTCAGCATATCACGACTATCCGGATAATACGAATTCACTGCTTAGAATACCAAGAACCTATTCAGTGAGTAGTTACCGTACAACTAATTCCTTCTACCCTGCAATGTCACGATTAAATACAAGGCATGGAACTTGTGTCAAGCCTATCTTATTTAATCACTTGCTTTCCCATTCACCATGCTTAGTTTTATTTAATGTAAATTAGAAACTCCTTTCTAATTTCATTCACTCTGGCCAGAGATTCCTGAACTAACATAAGTGGATCAGCATTGAAAATTCTCTTCCTACACTGGAAGGGGTAGATCCTTTATTGATCATACACTATCTTCGTGTACAAATTCCTATACCCAGTAGAGCCCTTATAATTGTCCCTTGAGACTAGGAACTAAACCAAAGCATAGTTCAGTGTACACGAGATGACTATGATGATCTCAAGTCTAAGGATACTTGTACAACTATCACTATGTGAATGCTGACACGTGAGTGACTCCATCAGTTGTTCAGCTGTGTGAGTCATGTTCAGTGAACTTATTCTATAATAAGCACCTACATACTAGCTATAGTGTCACCACACAAATGTCTATGAGAACATACATCCTTCATAATGAAGCAAGCATAGTATGTACCGATCTTTGCGGATTATTAGTTACCAGTTAGTAATCCTACGACCAGGAACTATTTAAGTTTAGAGTTAGCATCTTTTAGGTCTCATTATTATGATCTCATCACAATCCATAAAAAGATTTACTCTAAACTGTGGTATATCTTATTTAAACATTTAAATAGATAGAGCCCGCAATAAAAACAAAACAAGTCTTTTATTAATATCAATGAAATCAAAACATATTACATAAAAGTTATTCCTAAATCCTCATACATGATTGGACTTAGGACATATCTCTTTCAAAATCTTTTCCTTGAGATGGACAACAAATTGACTGGTCCAAAAAAATCCATGTGTAGCAGTTGCAAAGGTTCTTCAATTGTTGAATCAAGCTTCTTCCTGAATGATGTTTTGATCTGCTTTCCCTTTTGGCAGGCATCACACAATCCATCCTTAGAAAACTCCACTTGAGGAATGCCTCTAACCAGTTCTTTCTTTACAAGTTCATTCATGGTCTTGAAGTTTAAATGGGATAGCTTCTTGTGCCATAACCAACTTTTATCTTGACTTGCTTTACTGAGAAGACAAGTAACAGATTCTGCATTTGATGAAGTCAGCTAGGTACACATTTCCTTTTCTCACATCAGTGAGAACCACTTTGTTGCTCCTCTTATTAGTCACAACACAGGCTTCTGAGTTGAAGGTTACTGAATTGCCTTTATCACAAAGCTGGCTGATACTCAGCAAATTATGCTTGAGACCATCCACTAAGGCAACCTCCTCAATGATGACATTGTCTTTTGAAATCAAGCCATATCCCACGGTATAACCCTTGCTGTCATCTCCAAAAGTAATACTTGGGCCAGCTCTTTCCTTGAACTCTATGAGCAGGGTAGAATCACCAGTCATATGTCTTGAACAACCACTATCCAAGTACCATAGATTTTTTCTGTTTCCCTACACACATCAAAATCAAATCAAGTTAATTTTGGTACCCAAGTTTCCTTGGGTCCTGCCTTGTTAGCTTTCTTTTTCTATTTCTTAGGTTTTATCTCATTTGACTTGGGGATATCAGATTCATCCTTAGTCATTTGAGTTGGACCTTTGAAACCATTAATTGCAACATAATTATCATGCATATTTTGATTAACAGGGAATGACATGCTACTAGTGAACATGTTATTCTAGTAAGGCATGCTAAATGGCATTTGTGGCATACTAAATACAGCATAATAAGGATTAGGTGCAAATGGCATATTAGCAAACTGTGCATTCATATTCTGTGTGGACATAGCATTCATAGGCATAGAAGGCATGGCATTCATGTTGGGAAAGTGAGGTGGCACATATATGGGAGTAGGCATGGCAGATTTGCAATTAACAGACAAATAATTTACACTACCACACTTGACAAAGATTTTTTTAGGAGCATATTTATCAGGTGTGTAGTTATTGTGTTTGTTAATCCCTACTTTACTATTTCTATTATTTTCTTTTTAGCCTCTATTTTAACCTCAATCTTTTCCAGTCTATCACTCAATTGCTTGACAGTCATATGACCAACATTAGCCTTTCTCTCCTTCTTCACTTGACTGGATTCTCCTGGAACAAAGTTCTTGGAAACTGATCCATATTTCTAATTTAATTGACAAGTTTGGCTTTACTGACAGGCTTGCTCACAGTCGACGGATGAGGATTTATATCACTCGACGGATAACCCTTTTTGTTATCCGACGGATGACCCTCATCATCCGTCGAGTCTACATCTGTTAGCAGTCCTTCCACCAAATTGGATTCCAGCTTCTCCTTGTTCTTCTTCCAGGCTGCATCACAAAAGGACTCAATTCTTGAACTTTGGTGATTTGAGCATGAACATCTCATGATGTTTTCCATGCCTTAATCACCTCCTGTTCTCATTCAAGCTGCTTCTTCAAGACCCTTCTTTCTTCAAGACTCGGTCAATTCATCCTTACCAATTTTACACTCAATTCTTAATTTTTCAAATTCAATGAACTGAGACTCTAGCACATTATTCCTCTCACTTAAAAATAAATTGTTTTCTTTGATTTTAGCATTTTCCTTAGTAAGAGACTTAAGTGTAACACACAAATGATATAATTATGTAGACATGTCATTTATTGCATCATTACACTCAGCTTTAGACAGATGTACAAGGTTAGTGGTGATTACCTGATTGCTTGAAGAACTTGTCTCTGTTTCATCCGACTTGGCCATTAGAGCTAGATTGACATAGCTGACATCTTCATCTTCATCCAGACCATCTGCTGCCCAGTCATTTTCTTGTGTAATGAAAGCCCATTCCTTTTGTTTGAGCAATTCAAAATATTTCTGTTTATAATCCACAGGCTCAAACTTTTTCTTGCTGGAATCTGACTTTCTACACTCACTGGCAAAGTGCCCTGCCAAGCCATATTTGAAACATTTGAATTTTGATTTATCCACCATGTTTCTATTTGGCTTGGCTGCTCCAAAGTTCTTCTTGAACTTGATCTTGGCAAATCTTCTGGAAAGAAATGCTAGATGTTTATCAATATCTTCCATTTCATCTTGGCTCAAAGAATCTTCATTTTCTGCTACCAGCCCCTTGCCCTTATTTTCACAGACCTTTGAAGTTGATTCAACAGCTTCCATCTTCATCTCCTTCTCTTTCTCTAACTCAGCAACTAGTGTAATGGACCCCCTTTCTTCTTTCCTCTCTCCATCCTCTCATCTTGCTCCATTTCAAGCTCATAAGTCTTTAGGATGCCATACAGTCTCTCTAAAGTAAACTCCTTATAATCTTGAGAGTTTCTCAAGGAGACTGTCATTGGTTTCCATTCCTTTGGAAGAGATCTAAGGAACTTCAGATTGGAGTCTTTTGTCTGATAGACCCTTCCATGCAACTTCAGAGCATTTAGTAGTTTTTGAAACCTACTAAAAATGTCAGCGAGAGACTCATTTTCTTCACTATAAAAATGCTCATATTGCTAAATCAGTAGCTGCATCTTCTTTTCTTTAACTTGCTCAGTGCCATCACAATAATCTATATTGTATCCCAAACTTCCTTGGCAGTTTTGCAATTGATGATGTTGTCAAACATGTCACCATCAACTCCATTGAACAAGATATTCATGGCCTTCTTATCTTTCCTGACTTGTTCAATATCAGGATCAGACCATTCATGCCTTGGCTTGGGGACAGATGGCTCATTTCCAGTTGCAGCTCTCATTGTACATGAGGGCATCTCTCTATGCAATCTATATAGGCCTCATCTTAAGAAAGTAAATGAAGTTGCATCTTTACCTTCCAGTGATGGTAATTATCTTTATCCAGAAAAGGAATCTTGACTCCAACATCCTTCTTGTTCATCTTGCTGTTTTGTTGTGATCTTTAAACTCTTTGTTTATCAAAAGCTTGCTCTAATACCAATTGTTAGTCCCTAACAATGCAACAAGAATTACAGAAGGGGGTTGAATGGAATTCTTGAAACTTTTTCATAAAGATATAAAATGTTCTATCTTAATAATATAACTGTGTGAATTGATTTGCAAACTGCGGAATAATAACTTGGAATGAATCAATACACAAGTAATTAAAAACACAACTCTTTGAAAACTTTCTGGTGGATTTGAATGTATTCACCAAAGATATATATTATATCAAGAGAACTCTATATAGCAATTAGCTCACAACTGCTTACAAATATGAAAACTAAGTTTTCAGAGAAATGCTAAGAATACAGCTTACAAATGTTTCTCTGAGAATAATAATTTTGCTCAGTTGCTTAGTGTTCTATTTTCTACTTCTTGGTTTATATATCACAAGATTAGCAAAGTAATAAGACAAGATAATAAAAAAAAACCTATCAAGTCTAATACTATGCTGCTTCATTACTCTATTCAAGCATCTTTTAATATCTTCATAATAGCATAGATATGGCAATGCTTCTTTGTCTCTAAAACTAGTTGAATAGCCTTCCACATTCCATTTGCATACACTCGACGCATGTGACTGTGTTGTCACTGTCAATAGATGTTTGAATTCTTTATCCGTCGGGTTCATGATCATCCGTCGGGTTTGCCTTGTTGATCATTCGTCGAGTGGCATTGTTGTTTATCCGTCGGGTAGCTTTCTGGCACTTGACTCATTTCATTTATATAGAATTACAAAACATCATCTATGTAAAATTAATCAACCTATTCTGAATATCTAGTTAAAGTCAACATGACTTGAGTACTACTACAGAATTTAAAGAATGTGTATGCAGAAATGTGCTACAGACTTATTGTTACACAAGCTACTCACTCGATAGATAATAAATCATCATCCGTCGGGACTATATTGAGTCATCCGTCTGGACTACAATCCTCACCGTCGAGTGCTACATTTTTTACTTAGTAAAATCTACTAAGGTGTTTTGTTTAATGAAATCATCAAGTTCACAACATATTCACAACACTAGGTTATAATGTCCACTTTAAATCATAAAGTTAATGATATTTATTTAGTTAATGGTATAAATAGAACACTAATAGAAAACTGTAAACAAGTGTCCAAAGTTTTATTTAACTCACTTATTACAAGAACAGGGTGAAGGTAGGTCTCAAAATGACTCCATTCATGATTGAGAAATTTAGGACCTATCTTTATCCTATACCTGACATGAGGTCTAGTGCTATACATCTAGTTCAGTTATGGCTCCTGTCCTTGTGGAAGAACAAACACAGGACAACCAACAGGGGCCTTCCCAAACTGAGACCCTTCTTTCTGTACCACTAGAAGCTAGGAAACCAACTACTTCATCCTCTCAAAAGATGAAGTGAGTAAAAAAAGAGGAAGTAGGCACATTTGAAAGTAGTTAGTGAGAGTGGTGAGGATAACACAGAACTTGAGTCTCACCTGTCAGAAAACCAAACACTACTAGAAATAGTGCTATGACATCACCCCTTTAACATCGGTTAGAAATGTCACCGATGTTAAAAGCAGTTTCAAATCGGTTGCTTTAAAACCGATGTTAAAGGTGTTGTAAGACATCAATATCTAAACCAACTGATGTCTATAATCATTTTAAAAAAATAAAAAATCCCGCTTCTTTCTTTCCCCCGTAAATACACCAAAAAATTCCCCCTTAACCAATTTTTTTATTTTCAGTTTCCCCCCATTATACCAAAACAGTTTTCCCCTTCTCTCTCTCCCTCTCTCAGCTCTCTCTCCTCTCTCTCTCCTCTCTCTCTCTCTCTCTCTCTCTCTCTCTCTCTCGCTCTCTCTCTCTCTCTCTCTCTCTCTCTCTCTCTTCTCTCTCTCTCTCTCCCTCCTCTCTCTCGCTCTCTCATTCTCTCATTCTATCTTCTCTCTTCTCTCTCACTATCTTGTCTCTCTTCTATCTTCTCTTTCACTGTCTTTCTCACTGTCTCTCTTCTCACTCACTCCCTTTAACCTAAAACCCCTAAAATTTATATGAATTAATAAACTCGATTAGTTCATAAATCGAGGTCGATTGGTGCTGAAGAGCCTTGAAGGAAGTCTGGACTACTCGATTAGTGTGTGAAAAGTATGTTTTTTCGAATTTAATTTCAAATTTTATGTTTTGATTTTAATCGAGTTTGTTTTTTTATTTTATGTTTTTTCGAGTTTGATTTTAGGTCTCTGGAGCTGGGTTTTGGTTAATCTTGAAGTGGGTTTGCTCGATTAGTAAGATTTACATGCAAGTGTATGTTTTGTTATTTTAAAAGATGCACGTGTTCCTCCTTGTTCTTGTTTAATTGTAATAGATGTATGTGTATGAATCCTGTTTAGTTTATGTTGTGTATGTTCTTGTTCTTGTTCTGTTTAGTTTATATTGTTTATTTTTAGTTTATGTTGTGTTCCTCAGTTAAGTGTCGAAAAAATAAAGAAAATAATGTAGCTTCTTTTATGTAAGTCAATCTAGGTTCATCAGATGATTAGGTAGTGATAGTCGCTGCGCTGCTCGGATATAAACCTAAATGAAATGGCTATCAATCTATATATCTATAGTTCTATCTTCTATCATGAAAACTTGGATGAAGTTGGGAGGAATACGGAGAGCTGCTTGGTTATTACACATGGCATAGGAACCACCAATTCTATATGTAGCCACATAACTCTGCTTCTTGCTCCATATTATGCAAGATTACCGATTTTTGACCAAAACATTACATCCTGTAGCACCATGTTTATCGGATAGTAACTTGGTGACTGGAACATAGGTCTACTGTCGAAGCATCTTAGTCAGTGGTGACTGCAAGTCAGTAACATGTGCAAACAACTTTAAGAACAACTACCAGTAAATACTTATTAATGGTATTACTTCAAAACATGAACTCAGATGTTGGAGCAACCATCATATGAAAAACCATGAGCATTACCACCAACTACTAATACCAATATCAATTGTGTTTGTATCATGAACAATGTATCTTTTGTAATTATCGTTTAACACACAGAACACTCCAAACATACAAAGTTAGCCAGCATACTGAGTAACGGATAACTTGGAAAACTTTGTCCCGCTTTTTAATCTAAAGTAATTAGTAAATATGTGTGTCTGAGATATAGAGAGTCATGTGATATCATGTTATAGTGTAGACAGAAGAATAGAATTGACACATGAACTAAACATGTGATATTGTTGGCTGACAATATAAATATAAGTATTGTTTTTGGTTTCTTATGTCCTCTATCAACCTTGATTCTTATTGGCTCTTAATTTATTATAAGTTGTGAAATAGGTTTTAACTTATGCATAGCTCGTTTGACCATTCAATGTAGACAATACTAGCAGTAATGAGTGATATTTTAACCATAACTCTTGGAATTGTATATTCAGGCTCCTGCTAGACCAAACGATAGTCTGGTTCTTTATGATACAGCTGAGAGGCCTGTAAAGGAGAACTCTTTGCTGGGTCGATTTGTCAATGGGAGTGATGCATTCCGTGATTCAAGATTCAACTTATTCCAAGTATAATTGAGGTAACTCATGCATTAACGAAATGAAGCCATGATTTCTATTTTTATATTTCTGTTACCGGTGGCTGGAAATTAATTGTATTAAAATATACTGTTAAGAGACTACCCCACGAATACAGTTTGTACAAAAAAAAAAAACACCCCCTTCCCAAAATAAATGATGCTTCCTGAAAGTAAAAAGACTTGATGCTGCACAATGCTGAAATGAAATTAATAAAAAGTAAATTGTAGTAGTAGTGTAAGTACATATTTTCAATACTAAACATGTGCTAGTAACATCTGAAAATTGCATAAATCCTCTTCTGTTATGACACAATTTAGTATTAATGCGATATCTCCTACGATTTATGTCTGTCTCAACTATCAAAACCCTGGTCTCATTCCTTCCTTGGTTATTTTACATGGGGCACTTAGTATCGAATTTTCAAAATTCACAAAACATTATTCCTTACTTTTAGTATTATATAAAGGGGCATTAATCATTCTATGTATTATACAGAATTCTCCAGAGGACCAGAGCCATCCTGTGTATTTAAACATTGTTTGTTGTTTAGAGTTTTTACAATATCGTTAATTGTGATGTGTGGTATTGATTTTTCATAAAATAAAACAGGTGATACTGGATGGTTAAACGTGCTGTTGGAACAAAAGCTTGTTTGCTTGGAAAAGAAGTAACTCGAAGATACTTGAGACATGATAAATTTCTAGAGGTAATTAAACTTTAGCATGTTCTAGAACTTGTTAGTCTTAAGAACTCTGCAAATATCGTTCTTTTGGTTGGCAAGGGCCTTAAGATGATAGTATCACGTGTGCAGATTGATGTAGATATTGGCTCATCATCCGTAGCAAGGAGTGTATCGGACCTTGTCCTTGGATATGTACAAGTCTATTGTTGATCTTACAATATTAATAGAGGTCTTACATTTCCCCTTTGTCATTCTGCTTGTGCATATATATATATCTTGTGCTATTCTTGAAAAAGAGAATTTGAAATTGTTCGAGTTTATCACCAATGAATTTAATGAAGTTACTAATATATGATTCCTTTAATATATTTTTTATGTAACTACATGGTGGATAAATGCTCACAACAGCTATTGGATGTGCAGGGACACGAAGAGGAAGAATTGCCTGAATATATTCTTGGCACCATAAGGCTTAGTCATGTAACACCTGAGTCTGCTATAACTCTTAAGGATTGAAGGTCAGATAGATATTTATGACACAAAATTGTATTAGACCATTGCTTCCCCAAAGCTATATCTTGTAATCCTATTAATGTGGTAGTTATTAGTAATGATTGTTTATGTAATGCTGGAAATGTTAAGGTGTAATTCATGTAAAGAGAAACAAAGCTTATATATAAGGTAGGAGCCTTTATTTCCATGCATCAATTGTTTTAGGCTTCTTCCTTACAATTATTCCTGGGCTTGGGTGTCATTCATACCAGGGAAATCATTCATACCAAGAGTTTCGATTTGAACACAACTAAAACATTTCATGTTCATAAAACATAAATCGAAATTATTGGAAATAAAATGATGTCTACGATGTTAAAACACATCGCTTTGTGCAAGTATATAAAAGTAAAAGAAAGAAAATCGATGTTAAAGTAGAAGTTTCACATCGCTTCCTCGAACAAAACTGATGTTATAATACATGTCTAACATCGGTTTTAGCAAATTGAACCGATGTAGATACGGAAAAAGACCATCGATTTGTTTAAGAATCTGATGTCTATCAATTAAAAATGACTTCCCCTGTATATGTTTAAAGTGCTATTTAACCTCCTAAATACCAGTTTTTGACAATCTAGTTTTAACATTTATTTCAAAAAGGGCTAAATTATACATCAGTATTGCTAAAACTACCGATGTCTGTGTACATCTTTAACATCGGCTAAAAATCGATGTTAAAGACCCCTACCTTTCTCTACACATGCGAAGACATCGATTTTTTAAAAAAAAAGACACCGGTTTATAACCGATGTCTAAGGGCATTTTTCTAGTAGTGAAAGAAGGCAAAACAAACTGAGTTGACCGCTCAAGCTACCCCATCATCCTCACAAGAAGATATAGGTGAAAAAGATGGATTAAAACAGACTCTAGGGGCAGGAGTGTCTCTATTGAAAAGAGCATTCCTCCCTAGTGCACCATGTAAAGAATCTGCACCAACACTTGAACAAATTCAAGTGTATAAAAGAAGAAATAAGGATGGCACACACCAAAAAGAGCACATCTTTTGAAGCTGCCCTCATCTATTCAGGGCAGCTGCCAACCACTCAATTGCTGAAATTCAAAATCTAATCTTTCAATTTTTTTCTTCATTTAATCAAACACTCGAATCTGATTCTCAAGTTGTGCTAACATCATTTGACATGGTTCAAGAAACCGGCTCACCACCTAGGACCCAAATTTTGTTGATGAGAGGCTACATGCAGGAGTAGACCTTGATGACACTAACACAAACACAAGGGGTTCCATCAGTTTTTACTAAAACCCCATGGTAGTTTCACATGCATCTTCATGTGCAAATCAACCTTCACAGGTTATAAGGTTTGAGGGTAGTTCTCCTGAGGGGAGCTATCTATCCTCTCCAATTCAATTGGAGGTTCCTCTTGAAGGAACAACTCCCCTCAAAACCCTAGCTAAAATTGCTCTCATAATTGAAGCTATGAGTTCAATTGCCAATGATCCTGTTATGGGGGATGCAAGTACATCACATTCAAGTGACAGTGCTTTGAAATAAGTAATAAGGGTTGAGGCTAGAGTACATGATAGTAACCTAGTCAACTCCCCTCCAATTCCAATGGAGGTTTCCACCACAAGTGGAGGAACAAAAAAACTGTCATAACCACAGTTCGACCTGTGAGTCAAACTGTGACATCTGTCACAGGTGGTTCTATTGAGTCTCTACCCTCCACTTCAAACCCACAAACCAATCATCCACCTCTAACCCTTCTCAACCACAACCTTATTTGATCTCAAAATGGCTACAGGAGGAATAGACGCTCAACCAACAATTATCAATAATCTTTTAGTTGATCAATTGTCTGGACTTGATCAAATTTCACAACAGCTTCTCCTCAGACATGTCTAATCAAGATTACCAAGCTATCATGCGTTCATATCAGACAAGAGGTTCAAGAACAACATGCCAAAATTGTAAATGAAGCTAAATAAGATGGCAATTGGAGATGGATGCAGTGTCAGCAAGGTTCAGGGAGGAGTACTTGACCATACTTGGGAGTAATGCCAAATCTCTAACTCCACAAGAAGTCTATGATGCAGTCACAGAAGTCTACAAAGCTCAACTTAAAGCTTTTCATCTCTTGGTAAAGCTCAAACACTGCAATTGACTAATCATCAAGACAAAATAAGGAAACTGGTCAAGGACAAGCTAGATGAGATCATTCCTTCTCAGGTGGAAATCAAGTAAAAATTCTCTAGATTTACTGATCAAATGGCCAAGTTTGAATTATCATCTGTAGACAAGAGCATCAAGAATCTCAGGAAGTCATTTATAACTCTACATGAAGTTGTCCAAAAGCAAATCACAAGTAATGATGACATCAAGGTCAAACTGGATAAACTCCATCAGGCTAGATATGAACCATCTGCTATTTTGATGGATGGTATCATGGAAGCTGTACAAGCCATATTTGGTACTCTTGTACCTTCAAGCTTTCACCAACCAATGTCAACATCCACCAACTTGCAGATTCAAGCTCTCAAATCTCAGATCTCTACTTTGCAGTCTTCAGATGAGTCATTGACAACTCAAGTATCACAACTTACAGCTATAGTAGAAAGTCAACAGGATGATATTCAGACCTTGTTGGACTCCCATAAGCATCTACAAATGCAAAATTCAGTATCTTTGGGAGCCATCATGGGTGCACTCAACATTCCTTTGCCTGCACTTCCAGAAGCTGTTAGGCCTGAAATTCCTACATCTATCATCTTTCTTGCTAAGAAGACTAAGGGGGAGATAGAGGCTAGGGTATTAAGATTATCTGCTCAACAATCTGTTACTCAATTATCTGTATTTTAAATCAGGTTCTATAATTTTTAAATCATAATTAAACCATTTAATAAATAATAATTAATTAAATAATAATCGATAAATAATTAAACATCGAAGGAGTTTACTTTTAAAGAATATTTAAAATAATATTCCTCAACTAATTTATGTTTACGTAATTTAATAACCTTTAATGTTTAATCTGGTTTGAAATAAATAATCGTTGGAATATGCTTCTCCCATAATAAATGAGTAGGTATATAATATTTATTATTCGAATAATAAAATATAGTTGAGGGAATACAATCTTTGGAAATCCTATTAATAAAAGTTCGAGGTATTTAATGTTTCGCAAGTGGACATCGAGTCCCTTGGAATAAAATAAGTACATACTTTAAATGATCCAAAACATCTCCGGGACGATTCCGAGTTTATACTTTAAAAAACTGACCGACTCTCGGTCTTATAACTTATATCACGATCTACTATACCGTTTGTATTCTTAAATAAAACACCTTCGGAATACTACCGGGTTTTCATAAAATTATACTGACCGATCCTCGGTCTAAAATATACTCCTCATATATAAAACCTACTCTCTAGCGTTATCGATTGAAATTCGGTAATATTTATATATCAAAATCATTATCATATCGTATGATATATATAACATAATTCGTAAAATATCGTAAATATAGCATATGTATATATCGACATCATTTGAAAACAAACACAACACAGCAGTTTCAAAAATGTAGGGTTTGAAAACTTGCCTGGAGTCCAAGACACATTTCCCGACTTCCTCTCGTTTCCTAAATAACATCATGTTATTGAGGCAACAATCATCAACCTTAAAACTAATTAACTAAACATCAAGATAATATCAAATCAATCATCAAAACCATACTTATATCCAAGATCCTTACTTTTCTTGAAACTTAAAACTTAAACAAAGTTGGGATGAATTTTTACCTTCTTTGAAGCTTGTTAATACTTAATAAAGTCCTAAGACCCTTATGAAGCCTTGGTCTAGCTTTAGGAGCTTAAATTTCATGAAAAATCAAGATAACAAGTTAGTGATTTTTCGGAGTTACTATTCACCACCAATTTTGAGCAAGGATTTGACTATGCTATACTAATTAAATGGCCATGAAATTTTGAACGTGCCTTGTATATGGTATTATGATGCTTTGGTTAAAATTTGGTGATTTTTGAATAAATAGATAATGAGATATGAATTTTTCTTCCCATGGTGTTCTTGGAAATCAGCATTGGGTTTTTGGAGAGAGAGAGAATTGCCTTGCTTGCTTCTTGGAAATGTGGTGGAAATAGGCTTTTGACTTTAGAAAGTGTGTAGGACAAGATGCATCTCATTTTCAAAGGCTAGGCTTAGCTAGGTGTCTCATTTATCAAAGCTTGCATGATAAGCTCTTTGAATTTATGTTTATCAAAATTTGTTATTTAATAATTTTTTAACTAGCTTCCTAATTTATTACTTTTGAATAATTTATAAAATACTTAATTTCCTAGGCTATCACTTATTTTGTCATCCTACATTATCTCGCTTTCGTTCATGTACGTTTAAATCGATTCCCGTAAATGTTACGTCGAAGAATTCCGCTAATTGTAAATCATTACCATTTTTAGTGCTCGTACTTGGTTATGAGTTATGAAATTATAATTCTCAAGATTTTCTTGGTCGTAGTATAATTCTCTTATTCCTCGATGGCTCGTAAAATAATATCATTTGGACTATTGGTTTTCTTCAAAAACTAACGACTTTTGCATACACTCATTTAGTACGATAACCACAATATGAACTCGAAACTTAAATTAAACACCCGTATATGGTGTGGTCGCAAAAGTTTTTAATAAACCGCAAGGTTACTATTCCTAAAGGTCTTTTACTGACGTAAAAATTTGGGTTCTTACCATTCGGGAGCACAATCTAGACCCATGCTTGATGCAGCATTAGGTGGAGAATTATGGGCAAAGAGCTATGAGGAAGCTTATGACCTAATTGAACTAATGGCTACTAATGAATATTAAAATCCAACCTAAAGATTGCCACATGGCAAGGTAGTAGGAGTTCTTGAAGTGGATATAGCTATGGATATCACTGCTCAACTAAAGGTATTATCTATGAAGATCGATTCTCTTGCTAACTATGGTATTAATCAGAATACCAGTGCTTGTGAGCTGTGTGCAGGTTCGCATGTGATAGAGCAATGCGCTATATCTAGTGAATCAACTCAGTTTGTGAGCACCTTTCAGAGATCGCAAAAACTAGTTCCAAACACTTATCATCCTGACAACTGGAATCATCCTAACTTCAGCTGGAGCAACAATCAGAATACGATGCAACCGCCGTTCCAGCAGTTTGGAAACAAGCAATTCAATCCTCTTGGTTTTCAGCAATAATTTGCACCAAGACAACAACTCCAACTTCAACAACAAACTCATGGAGGTGCAGGTCTATCTTCGAATGAAAATCTGGATTAGAGGAGTTGCGGCTTATGTGCAAAAACCAGGCTCTTATATGCCAAAGCCATGCTGTTTTTATCAAGAATCTGGAGAACCAAATAGGGTAAATAGCTAACGCCTTATTGAATTGACCATCAGGAACGGTTCCTAGTGATACAGAAGTCAATCCAGGAAAGAAGGAAGTTAACGAACAGGTGAACGCCATCACCTTGAGATTCGGAAAGGTCGCAAGCCCCCAAATTCAGCAAGACGAAGAGTCTGAAAATTCTTTCCAGAATGCAGGTGCGTCTGCACCCTTGCTAATTCCAGAAAATGAGATTGTAGCTGAAAAAGTTTTGCAGAAGGATGCCGAGGTGGAACCGAAGAAGAAAGCTGTTGAAAGCAATCCTCCTAAGGGTAATACAGGGGAAAACAAGTCTACCCACCTCCTCCATATCCTAAAAGGCTTCAAAAGCATAAGTTTGACAAGTAATTTGCCAAGTATTTGGAAGTTTTCAAGAAGCTGCATATGAACATACCTTGTGCTGAAGCTCTAGAACAAATTCCGAGCTATGTTAAGTTCATGAAAGGTATTCTATCTATATCGCTATCAAGGGAAGCTAAAACTTGAGGAGTTGAAAACCGTTGCTCTAACGAAAGAGTGCAGTGTTGTGCTGCAACAGAAACTACCTCTTAAGCTTAAAGATCCAGGAAGCTTTATGATACCTTGCACCATTGGCAATCTGTCATTCAACAAGTGTTTGTGTGACTTGGGAGCTAGCATCAATCTGATGCCCTTGTCAGTTTTCAAGAAACTTGGACTACCTGATCCAAAACCTGTTAACACGTCTTTGCAGTTGGATGATTGTTCCATCGCTTATCCACGAGGTATGGTGGAGGATGTCTTGGTCAAGGTGGACAAACTCATCTTCCCTGCTGATTTTGTCATTCTGGACTTTGAGGAAGATAAGAAGATTCCTATTATCTTGGGAACACCATTCTTCGCTAAAGATGAACTATGATCAATGTACAAAAAGGAGAGCTTATATGAAGGTTCAAGATCAGGAGGTCACTTTTAATGTGTTCAAGGCAATAAAGTTACCCACAGATAAAGAGCAGTGCTTTAAAATAGAGTAGGTAGACTCAGTGTGAATTTGGAGCTTGAGCAATCACCAAAGTCAGATACCTTAGAGAGAGCCTTAATAGGGGGTGATAATGTAAGCATTAGTTTCCGTGAGTTCATATAGATTCATATAAATTCATGTTGCATGTTTATTGTATTTCATTCATATATTTGCATGATTGTTTATATAGGACATATTCATTTGTTTTTTATGGGAGTTCATTTAGTTGCATGTGCATGCATATAACATGATTCCTTAGGTTGGGCTATTGCTATTTGATAAGTTGATGTTGATTTGAATGTGATGATGATGAATAGAGGGTTATTTAAGTCTTAATGAATTGATTTGCATGCCAGAAAAAAAATTCACAAGTCTTATAGGTTGCTTTTGAGCTAGATCATGATCATACTTGTTATTTGTTGAGATTTAATCACTTGATTATATCTAGAATTTTTGGTATTCTCGTAATGACAAAAAACACTGATTTTTAAACTAGGGAAAAACTTGGATTTCATTGCTAGTTTTGAATAAGGCTAGGCGTCAAATGGCTAGTAGTCGGCTCATATTTTTATGAGTAGTCTAGGGTTGATGAGATGGAGCAAAACACACTCATTCAGAAATTGTTGAAAAAAAAGAAAAAAAAATGAAAAAAGTATGTGTTTATGCATAATTGATCAAGATGAGCTCTTTAATACTTGAGTTATTAAGTTCTAGGGGACTTTGTGCGTAGTGAGCTAAGGCTTTGATAGTAAGGGATCCGCTAACCTAACACTCGTTATATGGTATTATTGTATAACTCTTTTAGAACCTCATTCATTGCACATCAAATTAGCATCCTTGTTATGTGTTCAATAATAGCATAAATCCTTGTATAACTCTAGTAGGAAGGAGGTTTGTGAGTCATTATACGTTTAACGTCTATTTTGTTTATAAACTTGTGATTGTTTTGATGATAGATAAGTTATGGTTATTGATCTAGTGTCGAGATTATATGTTAAGCATCCACACACACGTTCTGGTTGTGAGTTGGTTTGTGGTATTTATTCGAACTCTTTTTTAAGTCATTGCATTCTTAGAGGCATTAGCTTGTTGGTTGGTTATAGTTATTCTGAGGGGATCGATTGCATTATCATTTAATTGCATTCACGTAATTGCATTCACGCATTAGGTTTGTTTTGTAATTTTTAGTCTGTTTATGCTTGAGGACAAGCATCGATTCAAGTTTGAGGGTGTGATAAGTGGATTTTTTCTACTTAGAACGCTTAATTATAGGCTTAAGTTGGTGTTTTGGACTCAAGTTATTGTATTTTTGATGTGTTTTTGTGTTATTGCATTGCAGGCAATAGATCGAGGAAGAAAGAAGGTTTTCATTTAAATATGATAAAAATATGTAAGAATTGAAGCCTAGTCCATCCTAAAGTTGTATAGAATCTCGTTAGATTCGTGTGGGCAGTTGAATCGCCAAATTCTGACGAGCAGAACTCAAGATACGGCCAAAAGAAGAATCAGCAGAAAAATCCAAAAGTCAGGCGCGGCCGCCCCCAAAACCAGCGCGGCCCCCCGCCTTTCTGCCAAAAAACCAGCACGCCCGCTGATTTAAGCGCCCCCCACCCTTTTTGCCCCTGAATCCTGATTTTAGTAGAATATGATGATTTTAAGGGTCCAGGTCCACTAGGGGCTTATATATACCAATAAAAACGTTTTTAACAACAAGGAGCCAAGGGAGAGCAATAAGAAGACCTAGAGAGCACGAGACGACTATGGAGAATAAGACTTTTGTTTTCTTAGTATAATTGATACTTGGATGCTTGTTTTCGATTTGTCTTTGAAACCTAATACTCTTATATTGTTTATTATCATGTTTTCATTGGAATCCATGGTAACGATGAGTTCGGTTATGAACTAATCATTATCGTGGGTATCTAACTGATTTACTTATGGATTTCTATAGTTAATTGTTTTAAATATCCTTGGTGTGTGGTGATTGATTGATATCCTAGTATTGGTTGTGCTATTCGTCTTATATGCGTAGCTAACATATAAGATAGCGTGTTAATTTCAATTGAAGCGATATTGAATATAGAGATTTAGAACTTGCCATGCTAGCATAGATTCATGTATAATTGTTATGCATGATTTATAGGTAATTTTAACTATCTTACTTTGCCCTATGTAATCATTACAGATAACTTGTTCAATAACCTTTATGTTGTCAAATTCTATAGACATATAAAGTATGAACATAATTGGTGTCTATTTAGCTTCTATCTCTTTTGTGGATGTTTGGTAGTAGGATATTCGTACAACGACAGTTGGCATTTGCTAGTTTTGTGTAATCTGATTAGTTGTCATCACCATTGCATGCTAAGGTTAAGAACAATGACTTTGAATGAAATAGTAATGAAGTTAGAATCCCATGTTTGTCTCATATAATTAATTCAATCATTTTATTCTTAGTTAATTGCATGTTAGTTTAATCTTAGTTATAAACATCTCAAGTTGTTATTGTCTTAGCATTGAACGATAGCCATACTATTGTTACATAGGTGCATATCTTAAGTTAACTAAAACAGTCTCTGTGGGTGCGAATCTGATTTATATCTTATACTACTTGCGAACACGTATATCTGCGTCTAATTTTAGCGCGTGTTTTCTCCTTAACAGGTGTCTCTTTAGCATGTTCGACATTCTGGTATATGGGTGTGGGGTTGGCTGTAAAATATCGCTCTAGATGGTCCGCCGCCCTGGCCACGCTCTCACTTGGGGCCTTTCGAAATCCTGAGGCCTCTCACAGGTTGGGATACCACTCCCCTGACGAACCTACTCGGAAGGTTGTTGTTTCCGCTTCCTTTTCCTCCTTAACTTCCTATCTTTCTTTCTTACTTTCCTTCTCATTCAAACTCTGTTCACTACCTACTTCAACAATCGAGGCTTTCTACACTACGGTGGCATAATTCGTCAGTTCTAGCATTGCTACTCGGTTCTGGATCCACTATTTCATACCAAGTTGAAACCTTCGTGCCTTCTTCTCTTCGGTATTCATAAATTCTGGTATAAACCGTTATAGCTCAGAAAACTTGGCCTTGTACTCTGCCACAGTCATTCTATCCTATTTCAGCTCTAGAAACTTGATCTCCATCTGAGTCTCCATAAACCTAGGGAAGTACTTGTCTAGGAACAACCGGGTAAGTCTATCCCATGGGATCACATCATCAGTCTCGAGGTTACGCTTAGATTCCCACCAGTAGTTAGCTTCCCCCTTCAGCATGTAAGAGGCGAAGATGGTCTTCTGTCGCTCTTAAACACCTAGTATCTCGAAGGACTTTCTATTTCCTTAAGGCAGGCCTGCCCTCAACGGGGTCTGCAGATCCTAAAAACTCCGGGGGTTTGAGAGACTTAAACGCTCTGAAGGCGGTAGCAACAGTTTGTTGGACAATATGTGGCCGTGGTGGAAGGGGCTGTTAGTTCAGACTGGCCCTTAAAGTTCCATGAATTCATTTATGGGGTTTCCCCCTGATGGATATCCTCAGCTGCTTCCTCTACATATCCTTCTTTATCTAACTCATTAAAGTCTAGGTCCTCTTCACTTTCCTCATTCACTATATGGTTATGTTCATTTTGTCGTTGATTGACTGGCTCTGCGGGATGTGCCGGGGTTCCTATTCTATGGGGTGACATCGTTCTGATAATGAAAATGATGTCAATACAGTTGCATATTTTTATATTGGGATTAATTCATTTGTAGGAAAACATGTATTTTAATATTTAGCATGCTTCTATCAAGGTGCAATAATATAGTAAGATAATTTCTTAATAACTGCTAGATAATATATCATAGGGTCTCCCAGACTATATCTTGGGGACAATAACAACCATCCAAATCCATGCGTGGTCCTGAATACAATACATCAACTACATAATCCTGAATACTGAAATACAAATACATACACCGGGTACCCTGAAGGGCTATGAATGCTATCTACTATTAGCTATCCTAACAAAATTGGTGACAAGTCACCTAGCCCTTACAAGGTCCATATATGGTCACTGGTCTCTCAGACTGAGTCACAACGCGTGAGGTCTCGAACCCTCTTCATCGCTCCTTCTAGCATCAGCTCGGCATCAACTACTGGAATGTATCCTCCCATCGCCGTCATCCTCATTTGCACTCGAGTACGGAGCTCATCCCATCAATCTCCCGGTGAGCTATAGGAGGGGAAGCAGCTCAGAAGTCCCCTGGGTAGCCTAGCCTGATAGCTCTCGCGGTGGTCAGCGCCTGTCGTAGCTCCACAATGCGGGCAGATGCCGCGGTGATGCTGAGCCACTATCCAGTCATGCACGGCTACATGTATGGTCGCTGTGGGTGTTTGAGGTGAGTTCGGGTCACTGGGGGATATGTCATGAATCTCGTAGGTCTGTGCCTCCATCTCGTCATCCTCGTCCTCATCATTATAGGGCAAAAGGCTCAGCATCCCTGGGTGAGGTGTGGGAGGGTGAACGGTCGGGAGAGGGTACATCTCTATGTCTGACCAGTCTACTCCATCGCCCTAGGTATCTCAACATCATCAGCTATAGTGGTACGGAAGTCAGTCTCCTCCTCCGGGGGATCCTCGGTAGGGTCATCATCTGAGTCATCAATAGGTGGGTCTTCCGGCTCGGGAGTAGGGTCGTGCTCAGGGGCCTTAACGTACTCAACAGGATCAACCTCCCCCATAGGCTCCACCGGTACCTGACACAATAAGCACTACTAGAATTCTGTCAATAGACATCGGTCCTTAGACATCGGTTGCTCAGACGACCGATGCTAAAGTTCTTTTAGATATCAGTTATTTTAAAACCGATGTTACTGCTTATATTAGACATCGGTCGAGAAGACAACCGTTGTCTATAGTAATTTTTCAAATCTGAGAAACATTAGTTAGACATCGGTTTTTAATATAACCGATGTCTTTATTTTATAGACATCGGTTATATTTTACAACCGTTGTCGATGATTAACTTAAAAAAATTAAAAAAAAATACGCGGAAACTTTCCCCCCTCTATTCCCCAAATATTCCCCCCTTAACCAAAAAAAAAACCCGTTCCCCCTAATTATTTTTCCTGTCTCTCTCTATCTCACTCTCTCTCTTCTCTCTCTCTATCACTCTCACTCTCTCTGCTCTCTCTCACGACTAAATTATATTCCCCTTTCTCTCTCACTCATACATCTAACTCCCGTCTCTCTCTCTCTCTCATTTTCTTCTTTCTCTTCCGTCTCACTCTCCTCTCCCTCTCTCCATATCCGTAATTAAACTATAATTATCTCATATTGTAACTAAATTAGGGTTCCAATTAAGCCCCAAATTCAAGAACACCTTCAATTAATCAAATTCCAGTTTCGAGGAACCCTAATTTCTCGACCGACTTTTTAATTTATTGTTGATTTGGTTTCTGTTATATATATGGTTTCTGTTATATATCATTTTACTTCTTGTAAAATTTGAGTCGAGCTATTGTTGATTGGCAGCCCGCTCATTTTCTAGAACCTTGACTAACTATTTTGTTTTCTCATATTCAGCTTCTTTGGAATCCGGAAAAAATAAATTCACCACAAAGCAATATAGAAGCCTTGGTATGCTTCAGTTTCCTTGTGCTGATTTGGGAATCTCTGTGTGTGTTTGTATGTGTAATATGTGTGTGTGTCTGTTTTGATTCAGTAAATTAGCTACCCGTGCTTCAATCATGCATTATTAATTAAGTAGTAGATGTATTTATCAATTAATGAGGCCGAGTTGTATTTTTTTTTATCTTCATCCAAAGATCTGTATGTATATGTGTGTGTTTTTGTGCTTGCTTAATCTGCGTATTTCATGTTTTTGTGTGTGTATTCATTATTGGCTTGCAAGCTTTATTTATAGATGAACATTTATGATTTATGGTGTATGTATCGTACTTATGTGACCAAATCACAGCTATTTTTCCTTTAATGTAATTGTGCTACGGGTACTCGAAGGTAAAATGAAGGGTCCAAGTAACATAGCCTATATATCAGTATTTTTAGATCAAGAAAACTGTTGCAAGAACCACTTTATTGTAGTAATGTACGATTGCACAAACTGCAGCACAAGTGCATACTAATGTTATTGAATGTTAAGTATTTAAGAATACCCAACTACTTGCATTTGTGCAGTTAAAAAACCTGTTTCCGTTATTTCCTTTTGTACTATCTGCTTTCTACTTAAGTATTTGAGAAGTGAATGTTGGAGTTATTCTTAAAACATAATAACCAAGAAACATATGAGCCTTTTATTAAGGATCAAGTGCCATTTGATGAATATTGTCAATCTATGGAAAATGATGGCACCTGGACTGGACATATGGAGTTACAAGCTACTTCTCTTGTTACTCATAGTATCATATGTATACACCAAGTATTTCACTTTTCCCATCTTTATGTTTTGTTCCCTAGTTCAGTAATCTACTACAATTACTTACACTCAATTGAAATTTTTTCATATCCATTTGAATTCAAAAATCTTGTAGCATAATTACCTGAATAACCTATTCATGTTTATTGTTTTGCGCTTATAATTTTATCCTCTTTATTTTTGCAGAAAATGTCACCTCATTGGTATATATAGAATTTTGATAACCGTGATACTCAGATGATTTATTTGTAAGCATATACTATAATTTTTATACCGTTGGTAGTTAAATATGTCATTACAATTAAACGAACTGATGTGATATATTTAATATATAGTCTTTTATGCATTATAATGTGTATGAACAGATAGCTAGTTAATATTTTCAAAGTCATGGCCTGGTTTAAAGTAGATTGTGTTTCCTTGCGTTTGCATTTGGGTCTTATAAGATTTAAGCTATGCACTTGCTTATTAGAAAAATAGACATGTATGCACAACATATTGTCCATCCTTTTCAGTTGGCATTGGGATTCAATTTCTGTTGCTGCTGGGTTTCAAACCATTATATATATTAATCTCTCTTAATTTTATGGCATTATCATACTAACTTCTTATGTATGAACATAATATGCTTATTAGTTGTGCAGGTCATATCATGACGAGGAGCACTATAACAGTGTGCGAGTAAAGGAAGACACATGTGTTGGAGCTTCCAGGCCTGTGATAATCAAGGTTTTATATTTGTCACTATTCTATGATTTTGTATATTGACTACTTATTTCTAGGCATCCTCTATTCTGACTGTGAGGTCAGGGGTTCAGAACTTATATCGCCTATTAGTTAAACATAATTGTGTTAAATATTTAACAAGTAGCTGTAGGTTCTGATCTTGTCCAACTTCTAATTGGTGATTGGTAATAAAATTCTAAATATTTTCAATATGTTCAAGGCTGATGCTAACATTTCGACGATATCTCATCAAGCTAAAGTCTCTGTCACCAACAAGTCTAAAGGAATAGCTGATAAAAAATATAGCCCGGAAAATGCTAAAAAGGTCTTATACCATACTTAAACCTAGTTGCAGAGGAAAATTTATGTTCGCATTTCTTAACTTTTATAGTTTAATTAATACATAATATTTTGGTCATCTTTTTTGCTGTGTAGATGATCCCCTCAAGAAACAAGGCTTGTCCCTGCGGTTCTAAGAAGAAATACAAGTCTTGTTGCATAGTGGTTGTTGGGAGATCCTCTCCTAGGTTTATGTGGGGTTTGTTCTTGCCCAGAAGATGGGCTATATTTGTGTTAGCGCAGGACTGTGTCGACTACAGTTGTAGTCCCACTGATAAAATGTATGTGCAGCAAAATACACTAGAAAAATGAATTGATCAAGTAATTAGCTGAATAATGTGATGGAAGCAGTTAATGTATATATATTTACTTATCTGAAATTCATGAGCGCCTATGTTTGTAAAAGTACAAAGAGTTTGGTTTGGCCAAGTAAGCTTTCAGATATTTTACTTTTTTGCAGTTTCTGCATATGGTTAGATTCAATTATTTGATACTATCCTGAACAGGTGTTTTCTTTGTAGATTTTTCAAGGATTCGAGTGAAGAAGAAAGAAAGCATGCTGAAAAATTTATGGAGTATCAGGTACTTGTATTGTGTTTGCTTCTTTGTCTTATTGATCTTGTCCACATGTTTAATTATTTTACTTAATTGGTTAGGTAAATTAGGTGGTAAAAACTTTGGTATTCTTCCTTGTTTACTTGCTAGTTCAAGCTTAATGTAGAGTAGAAACAAGCTCATAAGTGTATTAATATATGCTATAAAAAAATAATTTACTGTTAAAGTGACGACCCATTATAAAATAGATATAATCCAATAATATAGATAATAACAATAGTAGTGATTAAAGCAAATCATGTTCAATAGATCTAGTAAATGTCCTGGATGACCGTTTTTTGTGTTTGTTCTTTCAGATGTGTATGATGTTTAAACAACTTGACTTTAATCTTCTTTTAACACTTTTCTTTTATCAGTGCACTGGCTCCTAAGCATCCCATGGCTCTTTGACTCGGTCTATAATACTAAAGCTTCAACCTTCCTCTGTAAAATCAAAGATAACAACCTGTCCCACTGACTTTTGGTCTATTCTTATGAAATTTGCATTAGCTGGTACATTGCTAACTATGTAGTCAGTAGTAGGTGGTTTATGAGAAGAAGGGCCAATATATAATATTTTGGAATGAGTTTGGAAAATCAATAAAACTTGGAATAATTGAGGATGCAGCAAACAGAAACAACATGGCAAAACTCCTTAGATATGAGAGGTATGTATTGTAGTTTGTATGAATCCACAATGCAGTTTCACTCTAGGTTGTGTCTAATTGTCAAATTTATTGCTTTTTGCAGCACAAAGTCGAACGGAAAACTAACTTCACTCGATCAATATACTTTATGCAATACCTAATGGATTATGAAGACAAGAACTGCCAGAATGTTTCCAACGAGCTGATAGTGCCAAGGAGGATGACAGACATTAAGGATGAGTTGTAAACTGCTACATCTTTGGACTATATATCTTAATGTATATTTTTTTTTCTTTTCCCTAGTTTAAAGAGGGTACCACAAAAAGTTGCAGTCTGTGCTAATTGGCTGTGAGGTTATGAAGATGATTTTTTTTTACAGTTATGAGATGACTTTGATTCAATTTGTGTTTTAATTTTTAGGTTGTTGTAGAACTGATGTTAAAAACCACAAATATACATCAGTTTACACATATGAAAGCAATATCTTAAAATCACAAAGACATCAGTAAAACCAGGGCAATAACATTGATTCAAAAATAAACACCCGATGTCTATTTGTCATATTAACATCAGTTATTTAGAAAACAATCGATGTCTATTTCTACATTGACATCAGGTACTTAAAATACAATCGATGTTTATTGTTCAAATAAACATCGGTTCTTTATAAATGACCGATGTCTAATAGGTATGAGACATCGGCTTTTTATCTTTAATCGATGTTAATTTATAAATATTTCTTGTGTGCTATAGTTTTAAATAGGCCTAATCGTCCTAATATTACATTTCTGAACTTGACACTACACAATTAAATAACAAGAATGTGAATTAGACATCAGAAATTTTCCAGAAACGATGTGTAATATTACTTAGACATCGGTTGTTAACCGATGTCTTTGAGAAATTATCTTTAACATCAGTCGCGAAGACATCATATATTTTTTACATAGACATCGGTTTTTAACCGATGTCTAAGGTCTTTTTTCTAGTAGTGAAGCAAGGTATTACTAACTTAGAGTCGGAATTCCCTTGAGGGTAAAACTTTCATGACTACTCATGCAGTCTCACGACGAACTTGACTTGAGTGTTAAGCATCTGATTAAAACTTAATATTTTTACTTAGGGATTTTTTTAATTTAGAACGATCATGATCCCATCATAAAGAGATTCCCAATTTTTCCTTGAATAAAATACTTCAAATCAATACTCGTCAATGGTTTGATTTCCAGGTAGTGGAGGAGTCACATCGGTCTCGCTTAAAACCCACAGCCTTACAAGTTCTATGAACCCGTTGTTGACAAAATTGCCCCATGTCAAAAATAAAGAAAATTCATATTTTATTTCGTGTTTCATAAACACGAGAATCTCATGATCGTTTGTTAATTTTAAATCTTAAGTCGTTACAGATTTTATCTTGTTTAAAGGCATGGAATGGGTGATGTATCTAATACATACATGCATCATTAATCTAAATAAAACATGCATTTTCTACTCTACACATACTATTTGTACATCATATGAAAAGTGCGTAAAGTAAACGTGCAATAGTTATGGCCCAATCCTATGTGATCTTTTCAGGCTAATGAAAAGATCAAGGTCAATCTATGGTGTAAAAATAACTATTACATATGTCTTCTCTATTGCTTCCATTGTCTCCTTGGCCTCCATAGGATGCCTCCTTGTTCACTTGTCCTTCTTGGATGTTACATTAAGAATTATACTAATGAACTTACAAAAGAACTCGAGTTACATTCGAGATAGAACAACTACAAATAGAAAACGACATGCAAGTCGTATTTATTACAAACCAAAAGAATAAACCATTACAACTAAGGTCTTAAGGCCATAACTATGCACCATGCTCAAGTAACCATTAAAGAACATGATAGATCATATAAAGATGACATACTATTTATCACTTATCATGATCCAATCAAGAATAATAAATAAGTAAAGTATATGTCATAAGCACAAATTAAAAACGAAACCCTAAACACGCGGATCGAGCCCCCCGATGGCGGAAATTTTTACAAAATCAAGTATCAGAATACTAGCAAAACATGTATCAGAATACTATTCCAGAAGCATGTATCAGTATACACACGATCCATATCCCAGTTACCAAAAACATGTATCAGTATACATATTTTAAGAGATCGCATACATATGAGTTATGACAGATCTTAAACATACTAGTATCATCATATAGATCATTAACAGATTCATCATATCATTCATATAACATAACTGTCATCATGGCAGACTCATATAACATAACTGTTATCATGGCAGACTCATATAACATAACTGTTATCATGGCAGACTCATCACACATGCATATTTGTAAAAATACAGTAAATACGTAACCAAATCAGCCCCTTATACACGTAGCTCTGATGCCATTGTTGGGTTCCGAGGCATAAAATGCAGCGGGTAAACATAAATAAAACAAAAATTTCAAAACCCAAAAACAGGATCCATGTATAATTATAAGCAGATTATGGAGATAACGAATCATACCTTTTCAATAGCTTAACTTTCACGAACTCAACGGAGATCCTAGCTATCACGCTTTGTGTCTACCTCTCGGAGAAACACCTCTATGGTATCCACACGAGCACCTCCAAGAACGTCTCACGAACTTGACTATGGAATGGATGTACTAGCTTCCTTCTTGACGATCCGAATTGCCTCTGCCTCTCTTTGCTGCTAGGGTTTTCTCAAAAACGTACAAGCCTCTTTAACCTATCATTATGTATTTATAATGGCTGATTAAAAAGGCCCATAACAGCAAAGCCCAACCCTAGTAGGTATTGGATTAAATAATAAAAATGAATTTCTATTATTTAATTAATAACTAAGTCATACTTAATTATTATGGGCAAAAACATTCCTTTTAATTCGAATTTATATTATCTCAATTAAGTCTTACTTAATTATAATAAAATTCGAATAATCATCAATTAATTTAAATCCATAATTTAAATTAACTATTCCATTAAGTGCTCTATTTGTGCGACCCTATAGGCTATTATTTAATTGGTAATAATTTTATTCTCTAATAAAATTATAAACAATGAGAGGTATCTAGTAATACATCATTGTTACCCAATTAAACAATAATTAAATCATGATTAGATAAAACCTTTCGTGATTAATGTTTTTCGTGTAATATAATCCCTTTAACCATACATATTATAGATTAAACTCGAGGCATGTATTTAGTCATCCTCTTCAACATTTAATCTGGGTTTACTTGATCCATGAATAGATTATCAAGACAAATCATTATTTGAGCATGACCATGCTTTTATAATCTCACTCAATCAAGAGGCCAATAATATCTCTCCTAATTATAGGAGGGTTAAATCCTTTATCTATCATTCATATTTCTCATACGACTCATGATATACCCGATGTCCACTTTTATCATCACCCGATTAAAAGTAACTTTTAATGTAGTCAAAGTATATTAATCCTCGTATAGAAATATAATGATTTCAAGTCAAAGGATCGTTACACCATTATCACTGTGAGTCTTTCTTATGACTTTATTAAACATGAAGAATCTCACTGTGGGTCTGTCCAGTACCATGTACTCTCACATGTACCTATGTATTGACTTTAGTATTCCCATACTTATAACCAATGAGATGTGGTTATCTTGTCAAACAACATACTAGTCTATCTATGTATTATTATTGTCCTATATAATAATACTCGACTAGGGACCTTTAAGAATATGATATATATTATATAATCTCAAGTTCAAGTCATGTACTTAAACTATACAATATGTATCGTGATTCTAAGGACATTTCTTATGCTCACAAAATATCGCAGTAATTAAGGTCATAATACATACATTTATTGAATGATCAACTGACATAAAGATTTAAAAGAATAATGTATTGCCTCTAGGGCACCTACACTAAGAGCCACCACATCTTGTTTGACTTCAGAAATTTCTTGCTTCATTTCATCCACACTTTGACTGTGTTGGAGAGCTTGAATCTTGTACAGTTGTAGAGCTTCAGGATGTGCTGTGAGTAATCTTTTAGTGCTGGCACTTGTGGATGCCAAAATTGTTGTTTGGATGTCATGAATTAGCGTGAATAAGGTGGATTGGAGATGTGAATATGAACACTCTTTAGTCATCATCCAGGAAGGAATATCTGTATCTCCCCCTATGCTCATTATGTCATCCTCCACATCTTCACCATCATCCCCAAAAGAGTCTTCAGCCAATTCAGGATCACTACCAGTTGTAGATGGCATGGCACTGATTGGATCCTTTGCCCTTTTTTATGAAGCAGTTGTATGCACTAGATTGAGCATCCTCTCAGCATCCTCATTTCCCTTTCCAGCTAGAGTTTGATAAGCTTGAACATGATGAGTAAATGTCTCAGCATCCAGGGAGATAGAATCTATGACAGCTTGATATTCTTGCTGAAATAGTCTCTCCCTTTCTGCATCATTGACATTCATTGACTCACTAGAAATGGTTTCCATCTTTATAACTCTTGTACCTGCATTTCTCTCATTTTCTCTCTTTTGTTGCATCAAGGGCTCCTCTTGGCTCACCACCCTCACACCCTCACCTTCACCTTCTAAGGTGGGACTACTCTCACTCTCTTTTTCAAGGCTGGAATAAATAGCCTGCATGAGTTCACTCTTTTCCTCTCTTTTTCCTTGGGAGCAACCCAGCCTCTCACTCATTTCACTCCCTTCCCTCACTCCTAAGAGTGATTGTACAACTACTAACTCATCTATACTTGTAACAATTGTTGAAATTTCAGTGTATGTAGAGAGTACCGACGGATAAGAAACATCCATCGGGATAGTAGTTAGGATAGCCCACGGATGACTGCTGTTAGGCTCATCCGTCGGGATATAATCACGAACCGACGGATAAACAATATCCATCGGAATAGAAGAAATGAATGAGTTTGGAGTGGAAACTATTGTGGACTCTGTGCAGATTGATGAAAATTTGATCACAGATGTTTCAACAGTTCCTGAAAGAATTGGCAAGTGAGCCAACAAATCATCCAAAAGATGATGTTCACTTGTACTAGATTTTGGCTTCCCCAACAGAGTTAAAGAAGGGGAATCAGGAATTGATGTGTTGATCATATCCACATCCATAGAATTTGTGAGAGAGTTTGGTGTTTGTGGTGCTTCTATTACTAAAGATTTTGGCTGTGACTCCACATTTATTGGAGCCACATCAAACTGACTTTGAGATGGTGTAGTGATTGAGTCTTTAGCTTCAGTTTGCACTATGTGTGTTCCCTGTGCATCCCCAAGGGTTTTAGATCTCTTCTTTCTGGCATAGGTTTGAGGTGAACTAGTGTCCCTTATCCTTTTAGCCTGTGCTCCTGGTTGGGAGCTTGTTTCAATAGTAATTTTGGGTCACATAACACTGTAGAAGGGGGTTGAATACAATGTTTATACAATCAAATCGATTTAACACAAGTATGTAACAAAGATCAAGTAAATTGAATAAACTCTGTTACAATAAGAACTGTTGTTCTCTCTCAGTGATGAACAAATATCACTAAGAGCTGCTAGGTTACAAAGTATAATCTTCTCGATAATGATAACACATATAGTGTAAACCCTAAGTCTGTGTTTATATAGTACACAGTTACAAGATAACTTCTAATTGATATGGAATACAATTCTGTCTCCTAAAATATATCAATCAGATATCTTCTACAAGTCTTCCAGTCTTCTAACTCTTTTCATGCATATCTTCTTTTATTTTAGTCTCGATCTTCTCTCCTGTAAATTAGCTTCCTTCCTTATATGAAAGTCTTCCCGTACTTAAGTTCTGATATGACCTTAGGTTCTGATATTAAGTTCTGACTTCCAGTAAATCCTGATTTCAGTAAGTCCTGATATGTCCTGTTTGTTGAGATCTGAAAACTAAACATGAAACATATTAGACATGACATCTAAAATATATCTAACAATATCTCCCCCAACTTGTAAATTATGTAAAATATCCAAGTTAATAGATTTGATGATGTCAAAAAGATTTAAGTATAAATGCAATAAGAGTTTAACTAGATAACCAACTACAACTTACCGTCCTTAAAGCTTTTACCAATCTCACTGAGTCAATCTGAATCCATAATGATTCTTGACAAAGCTTGATATCAGCTTTTCTTCTTTAATCCTCAGGACTTGAGACATTGTAGCTTTAACTTGCTTCAACTCTTCATTCTGACTTCCAATCTAATAGATTGCAGTCCTTAAAGCAGAGATATGGTTTCTTTCTAAACCATCATTCAGTCTTATTACCCTAGGATGAGAAGAATCTTCATTGTAGCACATACATTTCTCATTCAGTAACACTTCAAGCTTAGCAGAATCCTTCTTCCTTGGAATCTCACTTCCATCATCTTCAACAATATTAGGAATGAATTCTGTAACCCTTGAACCAGAATTTCTTGCTTTATCTCTGATGGTCTTCAATATGAAATTTGACCATCTCCTGGTAATATCAGACTTTACCTCTAAAAGGTAATTAAAGAATTGAAGTTCTTTCAGTGATTTATTTAGCACATCTGATTCTGACATCTGATATGTCCTTCCATCTTCAAGAAATAGAATCAGATTTTCCTTGACATTGTGCTTGTCATGAGCATCCAGTACCACTTGAACAGAGATAACCTTATCAAGGTGTTTCTGTGTAACATCTTCAAGAGGTCTGTCAGTCAAAAGAAATGGATCTCTAGTAGCAACTTCAACTCCTGTCTTGATCTTTGCTTCATCAGAACCTAGTCCAGCCCTGTCTCTTGGTTCTCTAGCATTTAACCCAATAGTCATGAAAGTAGACACCAATTGGCTTTTCTTTGGATCTGGTGGTTTGACATTTTTCCACAGAAGTTTCTTTTTATCAGCTACTTCCATCTTGTCTAAATCAACTTGAGCACTGTCAGAGATTGATATCTTGATAACCCTATCAGAACTTGCTGTTTCTGCTATAGCTTGCTGTTCTTTACTCTGAACAACTTGAGCCTTGTCAGAGGTTGTCTTGAATTCTTCAGTAATCTTCTTTCTTTGCAGATTTTGAACATCTTCATCTTCAGCAAGAGTATCATCAGTAACTTGAACCATTTTGCACACTGGTTTCATCAGAATTTGAGGAATTTTCATCTCCAGTGGCTTGATTGGTTCATCAACTTTTGCCTTCCCTTTGTCTTTGGGATCAATCTCAGATTGTGATCTTGTTTTGGGCTTTGATGACTCAGTATGTGATTTCTCCTTGATCACAATTCCTTTTACCTTAGGCCTTGGAGGTTTCTTTGCAACAAAAGCTTTTGGCTTTAGATTTTGCTTTTCAGCTTTAAATCTAGCTTCTTCCTCCTTGAGATTTTGTAAGTCCATTCCTGGATTATGCTTCAGAAATAATCTTCTAGAAATTTCCTCATCAAGTGGCTGAATTTTGGGATCTTTGTAGTAGACAATAGTCTTCTTTCCCTTGAGCTTCAGAGTTTGCATAAACTTCTGAGAATCTTGACTTCCACCCTGAACAGAACATCAGGCTTTGTCATCAAACTTTGCTCATCAGAACTTGATATCAGATTTTGAGTATCAGCACTTGCTATCAGATTTTGAGTTTGAGCAGCTTCAGTACTTGTCTTCTTTTGAATAGAAGATCTGCTTGCATCAGTAATTAGTTTCCTAGAAGAAACCTTGCTGCTGTGCTCTTTACCTTGAACTTGACCTCTACCCTAGCTAGGGTTTCCCTGGTCATCAGCTTCATCATCTTTCTTCTTTAGTACTTGATCATTAGAGCATTTGAACTTACTATCTTCTCCCCCTTTTTGGCATCATCAGTTAATAAGAGAGAGAGAGAAGAAGTTCAACTGAAGATTGGAGTTCATCCAATTGAGATTTTTGAGAAGCTTGATTTTGCAGGACCTCAGCAATTTGGGCCTGTTGCTTCTCTTGGATCTTCTCAATGGCTTCAACCTTTTCAGAAATAGGTCTGATAAACCTCTTTTTGTCAAGTTTAGTCTCCATATCTAGCTTTTCAGCTTGTTCAAGAACCTTATCAACCTTTTCTTGAGTATCATAGTGTAGACCTTGAAGATTCTTGGTAGACATAGCTGTGACTTTGAGTTGTGTCTTGAAATCAGCATTTGTGAGCAACTCATCAGCTTTACCAATATGATCTGTCAATACTTTAGAGCTTGGAATGAAATCAATTTCATTACACTTCTTGGTCCATTCCACATGTGAGTATCTTCCCAAGGAATAGGTGCTGCTTGCTCAACAAATTTCTCAATTAGTGCCTCATTTCCCAGAATAGGAGCAGGAGTATCAACAGAAACACTGTTTACTGAACTTGAGGAAGACTCACCATCTTTTGACAGTACTAGAATGTGTGAAGCAACTGGAGATTCTGGAATAATCTCATCTAAATTCTGAGCATCAGAATTTATCTCTAGAATTGGTGTTGTTGGTGTAGATGGTATCTCAGCATTTAAGATTGGAGAGTTGACTTGAGATGGCTGAGCTACTGTCATTGGAACTTCCAAATAAAGAACAGTTGGTATATTCAAATTGTGAATATCTATTTCAGAATTTGTGGTTTATTCTTCAGAATCAGCTGTTGATTTTATTGGAGAGACAGGAGCGGTGAGCACTGTATCAGGAAAAGTGTCTTTTGGTGCTGGAAGGGATTCAATGATAATTGGCTCTTTGGAGATCAGAGATTCCTGATCCCTTTCTTCAGCTTTAACAGTATCTTCTGATGGAGGCTTAGCCAAATGCCTCTTAGCTCTCATTTTCTTTAATATCCTTGCTAGTGAAGGAGTTGCTTGAGCATCAGAACTAACAGTTCTCTTTCTTTTCAAATTACCTGAACCCTCAACTTCAACACTTATCTGTGGGGTTGACCCTTCAGCTTCTGTTTCTTTCGGAAAAACCAGAGTTTTAGCTTCAATAGTCACAGGTTCTGATGCATGAACCTGTACCTGTTCCTCTTCACTGTCAGATTCATCCCTGAGAATCATCTTTCTTCTCTTTTATGGAGGTTGAGGAACAGACTTTTCCCTCTTAGACTTGGAAGATGAAGGTCTGATGGTATGTGCTGATGGTTGTTATTGTGAAGATTGAGCTGATGGTTGGAAGTAAGTTCTGATGGTAGGTTGAGTTGGTTGAGGTTGAGAGGTGATTGGTTGTGTAGTTGTTGGAGGTATTGATGGAGGTTGGGCATGGGTGGACATCAGGATATATGGTAGAATATGTGGCTGGATCAAAGTTTACTAAAAACTGTTTTACTGATTGTGGGATTTGGAGGGGTCTCAAAACAGTTTTCTTATTATCAGCAGATAATAAGTCGGTAAATGCTCTCTTAGCAAGTTTGAATGGTGAAATCAACTCACTTGCTAATTGGGGTGCATCAGAGTTACAAAAGCTATAAATAAGTTGATAGAATCTAGCAAAATATACAATATTTTTATCTTCTGTCATCCTATCCCCTATGAATCCTAGTACAATAGTAGCATAATCAAAATGAGATTGAGTAATCAGAGCATACCCAATTTGCTGACTGAGGATAGGAATTGCATCAAAGTTTGAACACTTGTTTGCAAAGGTTCTTGTGATGCAGTCAAAGAAGAAACTCCATTCCCTCCTTATGCAAGGTCTCTTCAATTGACCCATCTTTGCCAATGTCTTTTCATAGCCCAAACTAGCCATCATCTGCTGAAGGACAGGCTCCTCAACTGTTAAACTGTAGACACAGTTTTCTGGAAAATGTAAAGCCTGTCAAACTGTAGCCAAAGTAACTACATGTTCATCCTCCCCTATTGAAAAGATAATACTTAGGGACCCATGAGCACCACCATCATCATACATGCCACTTCTCCAAAACTCTAGCACTTGAGTTCTAGAGAGGGCTTCTGGTTGGGTCAAAGCATACCCAATCTCATAGTTAGCAAGGAAGTCCTGGATAAAATAAAGTTTTGATGGAGCTTCACCCTTGCTAAGAATAACCAAGTAATTGTTGGGAACAAACTTAACTCCATTGAAAACAATATCTTTTGGTGCCATGTCTGTGAAAAATCAAATGAGAAAAAGAGTGTTTGCAAGGTGTTTGATAAAATGCCTGTATGAAAAATAGCTTCTGAGAAGATTAGTGGGCGAGAGAAGATAAGAGAGATGAGAGAATAAGAAAAGTAGGTAAAAGATTAGAAAATCTTTTAACTCTCTTATTTATACAGCCCATGTGATAACAGTTATATTTTTGAAGCATGGCAGACAATTTACACTTGGCAACATGTGAACAACCAGTAAAAAGTTAAAGCAGGAGTTAGTGGGCACGAGAACTAAGCAGTAATTAATGTGCACATGCAGTTTTTCAAGACAAACACATTTTCCACTTAACCAAATGATTCTGATTGTTTTTATCTCACCTAATTATATTCTGATTAAATATCGTTTCAGTATTTACCACAAATAAGTCAAGTAGATAAATAATGCCATGTAAGCATCAGAGTTTCCATCAGGATTTAATATCAGAACTTGACTTTTATCAGATTTTAACAGTCATCAGAACATGGCTTCTTTACTCAAAAAGTGAATGTTTGTATCTGTGATTCTTCATACAAATACTGACTTGTTTCTTCAGAGTTTAATCATTAGAACTTCCATCAGAACTTGTCCTCAGAATTTATGCATATGACACTTAACTGTTTATCTAAAACAGCTTAATCACCACAGTATTTTTCATTATTCATATGGAGTGAGAGTGTGTGCATTTAGCAAAATATCAGATAAAGATTATAGACTGATCAGTACATCTTAGAAATAAGGCATAACTAAGAAAAGTGCTTAAAATCTGTCAGTAATAATGAAGTCTACTATAGAATAAATTTATGCAAGAATCCACCTCAACTGTTTGTGTAACAACCCAAATCCGGGGTCAAAATTCGGTGTCACCGTGACAATCTTTACATAAAATAAAAGAATATTAAATTAACCCCTTGAATCCGGATCGTTTACAGGTTATGGTATGAAATAAGAATCTAATCTTCTACAACTTACAACAACTAAAAATACAAATGGAAATACCTTTGTACTAATGCTCTCGTCATATTCTTCTAACTTCCTCAACCACTCGCAGCAGAGATTTCTCTAACTTCTGCTGTCTATCAAAGCTATTCACTTTTATCCCTATCTGTTTCTGGCAGAAATAAGAATTTACAAAGTAAGAGTGAGCCAAAAATGCCCTACAAGCATATAATTTGAGTTTCAAATGTTAATACCAAAGGAAAAACTTCCGGACAAAATCTTAAAACAATTTTAAACAATTCTATTTATTTGAGTGAGTTGGGCGAATAAATGTTGGATGTCACCAGCCTTTCATTATAAATCTAAAAGTGACAAGCGATTCCCCGTTTCATCTCCTGAATTAGGGTTTTGTCCGGTTTTGGAATCATAAAACTTTCAAGAGAGAATGTCGTTAATGGCGATCAACAACAAATTAGACTGGACACTAGTTCACATCTATATTCTGCTGATCAGTCAGGATATAATGAAGATCTATATCTCCATATATAGATCCAGTCGGGTACCCAGGCACTACAGCCCATCTCGAGGCACTATTCATATCCCGGTTGTCACGCCCCCAACTTAAATAGCAAAATAATTATAGCTATTACATCATTTTAATGAGTATTATACAACCATAATCCAAGATCTTACAGTTTAGGGTTTGAAACAGCCCAACACTACCAACTATTACATCTGATTACAAATACCGAGTCCTCACACAACTATTATTACTTATTCTACCTGAGCTCGAACATAAGCGTCAGCATCACAGGTCTTACGGGCAGTCTGCTTGAATCTAACCATGGCTGCTAGCTGTAATATCAGGGTAAAGCAAGAAGTGAGCCAAAAGCTCAACAAGTGCTAACAATACAACGCAAAGCATAAATCGAGATATACCTTTAGGAATGACAATGGAATGACATAACCAATGATAATCGAAAGATAAAAACATATGTGAGTTGGCATCATTTTGCTTGCATCAAAACAAATTTTAAAACCATTCTTAATCAAAATCATTTTATGACGCTACGGATTACAGCCGGTGATCAGCCGCGAAGTAATCCCGAACCTCGCTGGGTTCTAAAACATTATTGGGAATCCCTAGGCAACTTTTAAGCCTAATATAAGTGTGGAAAGGACTCGCGTCTCAGTCCAGATCCACCATTCAAGAAAACATTTGTCCCCCTTTGGGACTGAAAAATCCACCTTTTATTCATTTCGAAAACTGATGCCGATTTATGACAAAATCTCTTTTGACTGAAATCATTTTTATCAGGGGGTTATAGATCAACTTGAAACACTGGAATTATGACTCTAAATCTCAGGGCCATGATCTACTAGACTTTACTATATTAGGGTAATCGAGAGATTTCCATAAACAAGAATTTTGACAAGGAAATTAAGCAAGGCTATTGGATAATATGAAAGAGTAATGCCAAACTAGGCTTAAAGCAATGGTTGTAGACAAGGTATAGGTATTAGAACATCAAGGAGATAAGCATCACTGGTTCCAATAGGATAGAGGTGCTAAAATATAAAGGAAGTGATCATCAGCTCAAGATATAACAGGGCATCAAGCTTTAGGGTAAGGATAGGGTTATCAAACAATCATGAATGAATTTAAGAAAAGATTGGCTTTTAGGTATCAAGATAAAGTTTCTATCGAGGTTATTTCAAGAGTTGAATCATAGCATCAGGGTGCAACATCAAGATTTCTCAGGGATCAATAGCATGATAATCAAAAGGATCAATAAGGTATTATAACACATCTCTATTTTATCATGGCATTAAACTATCATGAAAGACTTTTGAACTACTTGCAATACGTACTCGAGGGTTCATGGCATCTCTATGTAACTCAAAGATAAACAAAAGATACTCTTGATTTAAATACATCAAAATGACTCAGGATAATTGCATCGATATATATATATGAACTGTTTACAGTAAATGCGAAGGTCAAGTTGAATCACTTGCCTTGAGATAGACTGGTCTGGTCTGACTAGTAGGAGCAACAACTGGAGCTTCACTCGACTTTTATGGCAAGTTTTCCCTCGTCTCGAGATCCTACATCAATAATAATAATCCTTATTATAATATATTCTTTTCATCTTAACCTATTTACAACCCGAAATTAAACATGGATGGCACTTAGGCCTATACACACTTAATTCATATCCAACATTTATATTTTCAAATGTACACACGTAGCCACATAATCACATATCGTATATTAATACCAAATAACATCATATACACCATAATGCCACGCTAGGCTTGGATGATCTCGACTCACCACTTAAGTTACTTGGTCGCTAACTAAACGAAGTCTTCGAATTTGGGCTTCCTAACTCAATGTGCCTTTCCTAAATTATCCAAAACCTATTGACCCTCACTTGTGCCTTTTGTTCTACTGACCTTATACTATCTTACAACTATGGTGGTCGACCTAATACTCACTTCTAAGTGTCCTAAAACTATGTGATAAGTGAAAGTGCTCACTGGTGCAAATTTCAGAATGGTAACTAAGGTTTCTTGAGTGCATTAGACACTCTTAAACTACAAGTTTTTCTTCAAAATTTTTACACAAGACTCTCCTGACCTAAGGGCATCTCACAAGCTTGATGTGGCTCAAAGGCCTGGCTTGGGCCTTCTTGGGCCTAAGCTAAAAGTCCAAGGTTCCCCTGTTTTTCTGGGCAGAAAATGCCCTGACTTGAGTTAACTTGTGACACATGGTTCTAGCTCATATCCTATGAACTATGGTTGGAAAAACTTCTCTGACATACCCTCTAACTAAGGCCCAATTGGGCCTAATGAGGGCCTACCCATGACATGGCCAAATCTCCCTATTTCTAAGTTGCAACAAAACTGTCCCCTGCTGGACAGATTTTGTTATTCTACTTGTGCACCTAACCAAATGACATGCAAACCTCCAACCAACTCCTAAAACCTATTATATACTCCCCATACTAACTTCTGGTGGCTTGGGCCTCAAAGTGCACATCAATGACATGGTCAAAACTCACTCTAAACTCAGGGTACTAAACTGATTTTTCTGCAGAAACTATAACTCTCATTTTCCAAGGTTTTGACTTGACAAACCCAATTATCAACAACTAAATACTTAAACCAAGACCTATACTTGGTGTTCTACTGAACTAACTCCCTTTTTCTCAAAATACCCTTGGTGAGATCATCCTTACCTATGGTGCAACTATGGCAAAATAAAAGAGACTACTCTTAACAAATCATAAACCTTTATGCTTTTGAAACAACAAGATATATATTTTTATAAAAGATAACCACAAATTATTACCATGCAACAAGAAGCATAAATCCATATTATCACATTATTCCTACTGAAATTAAGGCTCACTAACAAAATCTTTTCCAAATGGTCAAAATCTTACAACAAACTAAGAGAATTCCACATGCATGCATGCCTTCGGGTTTTTCAAACCAAAACAACATATTTTCTACATATATTCCATCTTAAAATTGACATGCAAGCCTAGCCTAAGGTATACCTAGATGATCACTTAGCATGCAAGGAGTTTTATCAAATTTTCACCACCAAATTCAAGTCATTATCACATAAACATGCAAAAATTGATCAAAACTACAAGAATGATTTCAAGGACCATTCATTCGGCTCCCATATGGTCATGGCCGAATGAAATGGATGGAAATGGCCATTAAATCATCAAGATTTTCCTTCTCATGACTTGGCACTTATCCATTCATTGTAGTCCTCTCAAAAACAACCTTAAATCCATAAGAATCAAGATTGTATTTTGAGTTTCACTAAAACCTTTACATGCAACCCTTAAACTTAAACTTTCTACTCAAAACTCTTTGAAATATGAATGATCATGGTATGGGAGATAACATTTACTTGTATAAAGAGTAGAAGCTTGGTGGAGAAATGAAGAAAAATGGGGAGGGGGGTTCTCGGTCTAAAAACCCGAGAATGAGAGAGAGAGCCGAGAGTGAGGGAGAAGGGGAGGGAGGAGAGAGTGAGTGTGGTGTGGGTGATGAGTAAAATGATCATGACTTTGCTTGTCTTATGGTTTTTTTGTATTGGCAAAAGTGAGTGGAATTAGGAATTGTCATGATTAACCTTCCACTTAAACTTGGTTGAATTTGCATGCAAGGGTAAAGAAGGTATTTGGCTAGGAAATAAGAGTTAGTGGGGGTGGTTATTGACTCTTTAGCCCTTTTGGAATGTATGGAAGGAATTTGCATGCAAGGATAACTATGTAATTTGCTAATTATATTTATAAAGATTTATTTTTATAAAATAAAACACAAGTTCAAAAATTATAAAATTTATACCATAAAATAACTTGGATTTTTAGAGATTTTATAAAATCACTTTCAAAATTTGTGAACAAAATATCTTTTAAAAGAAAATTTCTCCAAGGCTTAGAATATTCCTTATAAATCAAAAATAAAGAAATTAAGTAAACTTTTGCTTTGAAAAATCATATACTACACAAAGCAAATTTATAATGCAGAAATTTTTACTCACACTAGCGCACAATCATTGAATATATTTTTATTTAACTTAATATTATTCACAAATAATATTACATAAAATGCCGGTCGTAACATCCTCTCCCCCTTAAGGGATTCTGTCCCCAGAATCTAAGAGAACAGATGAGGATACCGGGAACGCATATCAGACTCTAGCTCCCAAGTCGACTCTTCGACCTTAGGGTTCCTCCAAAGTACTTTTACTAACTTTACTGATTTATTTCTAAGACTCTTTACTTGCCAGTCGAGTACTTTAACCGGTTGCTCCACAAATGACAGGTCTGCCTGAATTTCTACAGGTTCATATTCTATCACATGGCTAGCGTCAGGATTGTACTTCTTAAGCAACGACACATGGAACACATTATGCACATGCTGATACTGAGGTGGTAAGGCCAACTCGTAGGCCACCTTTCCTACTTGACTCAAAATCTCAAAAGGACCTACGTATCTAGGTGCTAACTTTCCTTTCTTGCCAAATCTTATCAACCCTTTCCTAGGTGACACTTTTAGTAACACAGCTTCGCCAATTTGGAATTGAACATCCTTACACGCTGGATCTGCATACTTCCTCTGTCTATCTTGAGCAGCAAGCAACCTTTTCTGAATTAACTTGACTGAGTCATGCAACTGTTGTACCAATTCTGAGCCGAGAATTCTTCCTTCTCCTACTTCATCCCAACTTGTTGGTGATCTACATTTTCGCCCGTACAAAGCTTCATATGGTGGCATGCCGATACTGGAATGATAGCTATTGTTATATGAAAATTCAATCAATGGCAGGTGGTCGTCCCAACTTCCAGCAAAATCGATTGCACAACTGCGCAACATGTCTTCAATTGTTTGAATTGTTCTTTCACTCTGGCCATCAGTCTGCGGGTGATACGCCGTGCTCATATTCAACTTCGTGCCAAGACATTCCTGGAATTGCTTCCAGAATCTTGAGTTAAATCGGGGATCTCTGTCTGAAACTATTGATACAGGTACTCCATGCCTTAATACGATTTCGTGCACATACAGATGAACCAACTTGTCCAGTGACGACTTCTCATTTATTGGAAGGAAATGCGCCGACTTCGTAAGACGATCAATTATAACCCATATTGCGTCATGTCCGGACTTTGTTCGCGGTAGTCCTACTATAAAGTCCATAGCGATGTTTTCCCATTTCCATTCTGGAATCTTCAGGGGCTGAATTAATCCGCTTGGTCGTTGATGTTCTGCCTTTACTTTCTGACAGGTATAGCACTTCGCAACCCATTCTGCCACGTCTCTTTTCATATTTGGCCACCAAAAGTTCTTCTTTAAGTCTTGATACATCTTGGTGCTTCCCGGGTGGATTGAAAATTTCGAATGGTGGGCTTCATGGAGGATCTCATTCTTTAATTCAGATACATGGGGAATCCATATTCTGGATGAAAACCTTAGTATTCCTTGCTCATCCCTTTTAGTATTAATCTCTTCTCCAGATAACTGATTTTTCTCTTTTTCCATTACTTCCTCTTGATACTTCTTTATCTTTTCCAGTAGTGTTGGCTGAAAGGTCATTGCATGACAAACTTCTTTGACTTTCCCATAAGCACAAAGTTCCAATTCAAATTTTCCGATTTCTTCAGATAACTCTTTTGATGTTATCTTTGCATTCAATCTTTCCTTCCGACTCAGCGCATCGGCCACTACGTTCGCCTTTCCAGGATGGTAATTTATCGAACAGTCATAGTCCTTAATCAATTCCAGCCATCTCCTCTGCCTCATATTGAGCTCTTTCTGAAGTAAAAATGTATTTTAAACTCTTGTGATCCGTGTAGATTTCACACTTTTCTCCATAGAGATAGTGTCTCCAAATCTTGAGTGCGAACACTATGGCGGCTAGTTCCAAGTCATGCGTCGGATACTTTAACTCGTGCGGCTTCAACTGTCTTGACGCATATGCTATTACCTTGCTGTGTTGCATCAACACACAACCCAAACCCTTATGTGAGGCATCGCTGAATATTACAAAATTCCCTTGATCATCTGGAAGTACTAACACCGGAGCTGTTACCAACTTCTGTTTTAACTCTTGAAAGCTATTTTCACATTCTGCACTCCATTCAAACTTTTGATTCTTTCTGGTTAACTTGGTCAATGGTGTGGCGATCTTCGAGAAATCCTTGACGAATCTTCTATAGTACCCGGCCAATCCTAGAAAACTTCGCACTTCCGTAGGAGTCCTTGGCCTCTCCCAACTCATAACTGCATCAATCTTTGCCGGATCCACTTTAATTCCATCACTTCCAATAACATGCCCCAAAAATTGAACTTCCTTTAACCAAAACTCACATTTGGTAAACTTGGCATACAACTTCTCTTGTCGGAGTATCTCCAAGGCTATCCAGAGATGCTGCATATGTTCTTCTTCCGATTTAGAATAAATAAGGATGTCATCAATAAATACCACGACAAATTTATCCAAATACTTCTTAAATACCCGATTCATCAGATCCATGAATGCGGCCGGAGCGTTGGTCAATCCAAACGGCATTACTAGGAATTCATAATGCCCATATCTAGTCCTAAATGCGGTCTTGGGAATATCTTCTTCCTTGATCTTTAATTGATGGTATCCCGATCTCAAGTCAATCTTCGAAAAACATTTTGCTCCCTTTAACTGATCAAAAAGGTCATCTATTCTTGGTAGCGGGTAGCGGTTCTTGATCGTTACTTTATTCAACTCCCGGTAATCTATGCATAGACGCATACTCCCATCTTTCTTCTTCACAAAGAGAACAGGTGCTCCCCATGGCGACGTACTTGGTCGTATCACTCCCTTATCCAATAATTCTTGTAGCTGGCTCGCCAACTCTTTCATTTCTGCTGGTGCCATCCTATACGGAGCCTTTGAAACTGGTTCCGTGCCTGGAGCAAGGTTGATCTCAAACTCAATCTGTCGATCTGGTGGTAAGCCTGGTAGTTCGTCGGGAAACACATCGGGGAACTCATTAACTACAGGAATATCTTCCATGCTGGGGCTGCCTCTCTCTGAATCCACTACATATGCTAGGAACGACTCACAACCTTTTCTAAGTAACTTCTTAGCCTGAATAATTGTAAGAAATAGTCGCTCTTGCCTCTGTCCCTTAAATACTACCTTCTCTCCACTCTTCGTCTTTAAATACACTCTCTTGGTCTTACAATTTATCTGCGCGCTATTCTCTCCTAACCAATCCATTCCTAAGATTATATCAAACTCTCCCAGCTTGAAGAGTATCAAGTCGGCCGAGAACTTATATCCCGAAATATCAATCTCACATTTTGGACAAAATTGATTCACAGGAATCTTCTCTTGGTTCGCAATTACCACATTTACTACCTCACTCATAACCGTTTTATCACATTGGATCTTATCAACAAAAGATTCTGATATGAAAGATCTTGTGGCTCCCGAATCAATCAATACTTTAGCTTTGACATTATTGAGTAAAAGTGTACCTGCTATCACCTCAGAATTCTGAACAGCATCTTTCATCTTTAGGTCAAATGTCCTGGCTGTTGCTTGCGGGGTTGGTGCGGGTGGTGGAGGTAATGCCAATACCTCAGCTGGCACGCTTGCACTGGTACTTGCCACGTTCATCAGAGCTCTGACTGGTCCTGTTGCCTTACACTCCCTAGCCATGTGTCCAGTCTTCCCACATTTGTAGCACGTAACTCCCGGCTTCGGCATCTTGCACTCATTGGCCAAATGTCCTTTCTGATTGCACCTATAACAGGTCATACTCAGCTTATTGCATACTCCGGGGTGCCTTCTTCCACAGTGCTTGCATTCTGGCCTCTGGAACCTGTTTTCTCCAACTTGCCCTTGGCTTGCCTGATTGTTCCCTTTTGATTCTTGCCTTTTGCCCAAATTTCCTTTCCTTTGAAAATTTCCGCCCTTCTGGAAACCAATCCTCCTTACATTCCGATCTTGCGAACTTCCAGCTTCAGACTTTTCTCCATAAAATGGAACCTTCCTCTTCTTGTTATCCCTCTCTTTCCTTGACTGCATCCCATTATTCTCAATCAGAGCAGCTTTCTGTACTACTCCCGCATAAGTTTCAAGTTCAAACATAGCCACCCTATCTCTGATCCAAGGCTCCAATCCTTGCTGAAATTTCTTTGCTTTTTCTTCCTCAGTGCTGGTATACTTTGTCACAAACCTTGACAACTCAGTGAACTTCTTCTCATATTCCAGTACAGTCATGTTCCCTTGTTTTAACTCAAGAAATTTTAGCTCCATCTGATTCTGCATGTACTTAGGGTAATACTTGTCCAGAAATAACTTCTTAAATCTCTCCCAAGAAATCTGCTGAGTGACTTCCATAGCTTTTACTGATTCCCACCAATAAATGACTTCTCCCTTCAAGAAGTAAGTGGCATACAGCGTCTTCTGATCGTCCCCTAACTGTATCAACTCAAAAGCCCTTTCCATCTCCTTGATCCATGTGTTTGCTATCACTGGATCAGTGGTATCATGAAATACAGGTGGATTCACATTCTGAAAAGCCTTGAAAGTGACAATTTGTCTTGGTGGTACTGGTGGTTCAGGTGGTTGATATGGCTCACGGTTATCTTGGTTTTCAATTCGTTGTTGAAGGGTTAGTTGTTGTTGAGCTATAGCATTGGTTTGCTGTTGCAAGGTTTCCAGTAGTTGAAGAATATCTGGGTCTGTGGTGAAGGTGGTTGTTGGATTCTTCTTTTTGGGAGGCATGATCCTGAAATAAGAGTTGTGTTATAACAAATATGAATGATAAAATGATTCGAGGGTATCGCATGGCATTCTTGTTTACATATGGGGTCAAGTTTCCAGATATGATGACAAAACATAAAATAACAGTTGAGAGCAATTGGAACAATAGCACATAATTATTGAAATTTTAAAGGTCACAGTACATAGGATTGGGACATAGTCTGATTCTAGAAATAACAGGCTTATTTAAAGGAAAGACGGAATCAACCGGGGATTCCATAGAGTCTGATAGTACAACAACATGAAAGGTAAATGGAAAGAACTAAGGCTCCACTCCATCTGAACGGGGCTTGGTAGACTTTTCCTCTCGAAGCGTCTTCGCAATGCTCTGGAGCTCATCCGCCACCATCTGAATGACATACTGGCTGGTACGGTCCCGGTGTACTGGCATCTCCTCAAGCTTAGTGTTGACGTACCCAACCAAGGTCTCAAGTCTCGCAATCATCTGCTCCTTGGGCTTCCCTTCGTAGTTTCGGCTGTCCGGATACACGTTCTTCAGTCGGTCTATCAGTCGGTCGTACTTGCCCTGAAGCATATCGAACTCGCGCCTCAACTCAGCATACACGGAGAAAGCAATAGTGTCGTCCGACCCAGAGGATGACGAGGAATGCGCCCTTTGCTGACAACCAATAAGAGGAGTATTAATAATAATTTACTTTACCTACTCTCTCGCGTAGTATCTATAACCTACACACAAATCCTATAACCTATTTGGGCTGTCCAGGGACTCTAAACCGTAGCTCTGATACCAAAACCTGTCACACCCCCAACTTAAATAGCAAAATAATTATAGCTATTACATCATTTTAATGAGTATTATACAACCATAATCCAAGATCTTACAGTTTAGGGTTTGAAACAGCCCAACACTACCAACTATTACATCTGATTACAAATACCGAGTCCTCACACAACTATTATTACTTATTCTACCTGAGCTCGAACATAAGCGTCAGCATCACAGGTCTTACGGGCAGTCTGCTTGAATCTAACCATGGCTGCTAGCTGTAATATCAGGGTAAAGCAAGAAGTGAGCCAAAAGCTCAACAAGTGCTAACAATACAACGCAAAGCATAAATCGAGATATACCTTTAGGAATGACAATGGAATGACATAACCAATGATAATCGAAAGATAAAAACATATGTGAGTTGGCATCATTTTGCTTGCATCAAAACAAATTTTAAAACCATTCTTAATCAAAATCATTTTATGACGCTACGGATTACAGCCGGTGATCAGCCGCGAAGTAATCCCGAACCTCGCTGGGTTCTAAAACATTATTGGGAATCCCTAGGCAACTTTTAAGCCTAATATAAGTGTGGAAAGGACTCGCGTCTCAGTCCAGATCCACCATTCAAGAAAACATTTGTCCCCCTTTGGGACTGAAAAATCCACCTTTTATTCATTTCGAAAACTGATGCCGATTTATGACAAAATCTCTTTTGACTGAAATCATTTTTATCAGGGGATTATAGATCAACTTGAAACACTGGAATTATGACTCTAAATCTCAGGGCCATGATCTACTAGACTTTACTATATTAGGGTAATCGAGAGATTTCCATAAACAAGAATTTTGACAAGGAAATTAAGCAAGGCTATTGGATAATATGAAAGAGTAATGCCAAACTAGGCTTAAAGCAATGGTTGTAGACAAGGTATAGGTATTAGAACATCAAGGAGATAAGCATCACTGGTTCCAATAGGATAGAGGTGCTAAAATATAAAGGAAGTGATCATCAGCTCAAGATATAACAGGGCATCAAGCTTTAGGGTAAGGATAGGGTTATCAAACAATCATGAATGAATTTAAGAAAAGATTGGCTTTTAGGTATCAAGATAAAGTTTCTATCGAGGTTATTTCAAGAGTTGAATCATAGCATCAGGGTGCAACATCAAGATTTCTCAGGGATCAATAGCATGATAATCAAAAGGATCAATAAGGTATTATAACACATCTCTATTTTATCATGGCATTAAACTATCATGAAAGACTTTTGAACTACTTGCAATACGTACTCGAGGGTTCATGGCATCTCTATGTAACTCAAAGATAAACAAAAGATACTCTTGATTTAAATACATCAAAATGACTCAGGATAATTGCATCGATATATATATGAACTGTTTACAGTAAATGCGAAGGTCAAGTTGAATCACTTGCCTTGAGATAGACTGGTCTGGTCTGACTAGTAGGAGCAACAACTGGAGCTTCACTCGACTTTTATGGCAAGTTTTCCCTCGTCTCGAGATCCTACATCAATAATAATAATCCTTATTATAATATATTCTTTTCATCTTAACCTATTTACAACCCGAAATTAAACATGGATGGCACTTAGGCCTATACACACTTAATTCATATCCAACATTTATATTTTCAAATGTACACACGTAGCCACATAATCACATATCGTATATTAATACCAAATAACATCATATACACCATAATGCCACGCTAGGCTTGGATGATCTCGACTCACCACTTAAGTTACTTGGTCGCTAACTAAACGAAGTCTTCGAATTTGGGCTTCCTAACTCAATGTGCCTTTCCTAAATTATCCAAAACCTATTGACCCTCACTTGTGCCTTTTGTTCTACTGACCTTATACTATCTTACAACTATGGTGGTCGACCTAATACTCACTTCTAAGTGTCCTAAAACTATGTGATAAGTGAAAGTGCTCACTGGTGCAAATTTCAGAATGGTAACTAAGGTTTCTTGAGTGCATTAGACACTCTTAAACTACAAGTTTTTCTTCAAAATTTTTACACAAGACTCTCCTGACCTAAGGGCATCTCACAAGCTTGATGTGGCTCAAAGGCCTGGCTTGGGCCTTCTTGGGCCTAAGCTAAAAGTCCAAGGTTCCCCTGTTTTTCTGGGCAGAAAATGCCCTGACTTGAGTTAACTTGTGACACATGGTTCTAGCTCATATCCTATGAACTATGGTTGGAAAAACTTCTCTGACATACCCTCTAACTAAGGCCCAATTGGGCCTAATGAGGGCCTACCCATGACATGGCCAAATCTCCCTATTTCTAAGTTGCAACAAAACTGTCCCCTGCTGGACAGATTTTGTTATTCTACTTGTGCACCTAACCAAATGACATGCAAACCTCCAACCAACTCCTAAAACCTATTATATACTCCCCATACTAACTTCTGGTGGCTTGGGCCTCAAAGTGCACATCAATGACATGGTCAAAACTCACTCTAAACTCAGGGTACTAAACTGATTTTTCTGCAGAAACTATAACTCTCATTTTCCAAGGTTTTGACTTGACAAACCCAATTATCAACAACTAAATACTTAAACCAAGACCTATACTTGGTGTTCTACTGAACTAACTCCCTTTTTCTCAAAATACCCTTGGTGAGATCATCCTTACCTATGGTGCAACTATGGCAAAATAAAAGAGACTACTCTTAACAAATCATAAACCTTTATGCTTTTGAAACAACAAGATATATATTTTTATAAAAGATAACCACAAATTATTACCATGCAACAAGAAGCATAAATCCATATTATCACATTATTCCTACTGAAATTAAGGCTCACTAACAAAATCTTTTCCAAATGGTCAAAATCTTACAACAAACTAAGAGAATTCCACATGCATGCATGCCTTCGGGTTTTTCAAACCAAAACAACATATTTTCTACATATATTCCATCTTAAAATTGACATGCAAGCCTAGCCTAAGGTATACCTAGATGATCACTTAGCATGCAAGGAGTTTTATCAAATTTTCACCACCAAATTCAAGTCATTATCACATAAACATGCAAAAATTGATCAAAACTACAAGAATGATTTCAAGGACCATTCATTCGGCTCCCATATGGTCATGGCCGAATGAAATGGATGGAAATGGCCATTAAATCATCAAGATTTTCCTTCTCATGACTTGGCACTTATCCATTCATTATAGTCCTCTCAAAAACAACCTTAAATCCATAAGAATCAAGATTGTATTTTGAGTTTCACTAAAACCTTTACATGCAACCCTTAAACTTAAACTTTCTACTCAAAACTCTTTGAAATATGAATGATCATGGTATGGGAGATAACATTTACTTGTATAAAGAGTAGAAGCTTGGTGGAGAAATGAAGAAAAATGGGGAGGGGGTTCTCGGTCTAAAAACCCGAGAATGAGAGAGAGAGCCGAGAGTGAGGGAGAAGGGGAGGGAGGAGAGAGTGAGTGTGGTGTGGGTGATGAGTAAAATGATCATGACTTTGCTTGTCTTATGGTTTTTTTGTATTGGCAAAAGTGAGTGGAATTAGGAATTGTCATGATTAACCTTCCACTTAAACTTGGTTGAATTTGCATGCAAGGGTAAAGAAGGTATTTGGCTAGGAAATAAGAGTTAGTGGGGTGGTTATTGACTCTTTAGCCCTTTTGGAATGTATGGAAGGAATTTGCATGCAAGGATAACTATGTAATTTGCTAATTATATTTATAAAGATTTATTTTTATAAAATAAAACACAAGTTCAAAAATTATAAAATTTATACCATAAAATAACTTGGATTTTTAGAGATTTTATAAAATCACTTTCAAAATTTGTGAACAAAATATCTTTTAAAAGAAAATTTCTCCAAGGCTTAGAATATTCCTTATAAATCAAAAATAAAGAAATTAAGTAAACTTTTGCTTTGAAAAATCATATACTACACAAAGCAAATTTATAATGCAGAAATTTTTACTCACACTAGCGCACAATCATTGAATATATTTTTATTTAACTTAATATTATTCACAAATAATATTACATAAAATGCCGGTCGTAACACCGGTCCTCAGGATTAAGACACACTTAATCCCCAAAACATCATCATTATCCAGCCCATGGAGTATTTTAATGTCAAATCATTTTGAATTCATTACATCCCAATTCAGGGTTCGTAAATAACCCGAAAGAATGGGTATTAGCTCAAGAGAGCAATCGAATTATAGGAACAATAATGAAAAGAACATGCATAATAAGAGTAATTGCAGCGAAATATAAAACATTTAACTACGCTGAACTTAGAATAGGAACGAATAAATATTTCCAGTATTTTAAAAGAAAAATCAGGAATACTTGCAGTATTTAAAAGAAAGTTTGGGAATACTTGCAGTATTTAAAAGAAAAATCAAGAATACTTGCCTCAATAAGCTTTAATCGCTATCACTAGTTGACTCTGGTTTGACTTGAACGTTTGGCTTTATCGTCAGACTACTACCCCATTTTGAATATGATCCCAACACTCAGGCCCTTCGATTGGAACTTCGTTAATCTCGACGTCTAATCATTAGACCATTCCTAGTCCAACGTCAAATCTCTGGTCTTCCGACTAGGACCTACAGGGTTAAAATACCATAATTCAGATAATCACTTCGCTTAACATCACATCACTATCCTATTCTACCCATACGATTTCATAAATCCAACTTATATTTATATGTATTATTGAAATACACATAGAAATTATGGTTCACATCTTCGAAACTCGGTTCGGTATTTATTTTCGAAAAATACATATATTCGTCGTTTTGAAAAACAGGGCAATCGATTATTTGTAAATTATTTTGTCTCAATCGCACTTAAGTTCATATAACATAACTATATATGGTTATTCGACGTCTCCGATAATTATAGGTTACGTTCCCGTAATTTCGGAATTAATTTCCCGAAAATTGGGCAGCGTCTCCTTTGTTTATCGGCCTACCCGTCGAAACAATTCGACGTCAAATTCACAACACAACAACAACCAATCATCCACAACTACAATTCATAATTCCCAAACACCAACGTAATTTTAATTATTTATCATGGTCGTTCGTATTTTTGTATTTTGATTCATAATTTTCATTTCGAAATTAATTTCAAGAACTAATTTTATTTCATTTATAAATGTAGGATTCAGATAAAAATCATCATCGCCCACTGTCGGCTCACCGAGGCTCATCGCCGACGGCGATAAAATTCGTTGGTGCCCGATAAATTCGGGTTTCCATACGAATTCCAACGATTAATTATTAATAATTTCCCGCACGAAATATTTATTTTTATTTCACGAATTCCAATCAAATAAATCCTGCTGAAAAATGGATTAAAATTAATAAAAATCGTAACCCAACAAGAAGCACGCGTAAACACGCGCCCCCAATCGGAAAACAACCGGAAAACAGCACAACCTAGGTGGTCGGAAAAAGAAACAAGGCAACAACAGGTAACAACCAACACCACAGAACATCCAACTGTACATACATACGCATGTATACACATGCGCATATACACACAAATCGGAAAACAAGAAACATGCGGCAACTATTACCGGAAAAAGAAGGCAGCGATGACGATGACAGAAAGAACAGGGGAAACGGAGCACATGGGAAGAGAGGGAGTGAAAAAGAGATTGAGAGATAGAGTTTAGAGAGAAACCGAGAGAGATTATAGAGCACAGTGAGATTGATCGAGAGAGACACGAGAGGAAAGTGATGAAGGAGAGAGATTGAGGTGAGTGATCAGAGAGATTAAAAGGGATAAGGGATGACATGTTTATCTGTTTTAATTATCTCGATAGCCTGAATTCGCACCACAATTATCAATTTAACGAGCAACTTACAGGTAGAAATAACCCGAAAATTTACCAAAATAGTTTTAAAATTCCCGAAATAATTAAAAACTAATAATATAAAATTTTCATAATTTTTAAGATATTTTTTAATCGCACAACATACCCGTATTTTACGATTTAACGAACAAATGTGCAGGTGAATTTAATCCGAAAAAAATTCCAAAATAATTTTAAAATTCTCGAAATATTCCAAACTTAATAAAATAAAATTTTCATGATTTTTGAAGCATTCAAGAATTATATACTGATTTTACAATTTAATGAAGTCAGAAATTCATTTAAAATTAAATAATTAATAAAATATTGATTTTAGATTTTATAAACCCCTAAAAATAATAAATAAAATTATAGAACAAAAAAAAATAATTTTAGAAATAATTTTTGCATTTATAGGAATAAATATTCAATTAAATCATTTTTAAAAGCAAAACAAACTCATACAGCTCAATAATTAATTATACAAATAATCTTCGTACCTAACAAATTACACAAAATTAATAATAAGGTAACACACAGCTGACAGAACCATCACATATTTTATTTATTTAATAATTCAGTAATTATATTTATATATCGGATCCGAAAATGGATTACTTAGCCGCTAAGTAACTAAAAATAAAGTCTCTTATAAGATACTTTATACAAAAATAAGATAATAATGTCTCGCCTTTTGAGAATATGGATTCTTATCGATATATAAAATGATTTGCATATCAAAAATTTCATACCGGGACTCGTACAGTTCAAACCGTACCCCGGATGGAAAAAGTCAAAACACGAAAAGTGTTCAGAATTATCAGATTAGGTTAGGAAGGAGTTTTCGGAAGAGTTTCGGGTTGTAAAAACGTAAAAACGATTGAAGTGGGACAATTTCCGTTTCTAAAAATTAATTTTTATAATTACGTGAAATAATAATTATTAATTCTATAAATCCTTATAAAATCATATAATAGTCCAAAAATTACCAGAAAAATACCAAAATTATCTAGATTTAATTCTGGATAACTGGAAATTAAAATATCTAAATTTTTGTCAGAAATTAACATTCAAATATTATTATCCATCATCAAATAATTCACCAAAATTCACATAAAAATCACATAATAATTATTTATTGATAAAATAATTACATAATATTTCCCAGACGTTACAGTTTGTGCTCATTTTATGCATCTTTTAACATTCTTTTTCACAGTGGCTTCTCAATGTAAGTGAGTCACAACTGCTATCAGAATTTATGCTATTATCAGAGTATTTCTCCAGTAATCAGAGAATGTGAAAAGTCATCAAGAAAAATTTATTTGCTTTTCTAATGCATATTACTTAATACCAGCAAGGCACTTGGGTCTTCTATAACGCCCCCAAATCCGGGGTCAAGGGATTTGGTCGTCACTCTGAAACCTCAATCCAAATCAACCTGTTTAATCAATGATTAAATGCCAGCGGAAGATATTTATCATAAATGACCCCAAACTAATCCAAGATATTTTAAGGTTACAGTTCTGGAAACAAGAAATCCAAAGTCCACAATTAAATATTTCACTTTCTTTTAAAACTCTTTTCAATAAATTTCAACTCAAAACTAAACTCACTAGTATAACTTTAAAATGAAGTATACTAGGCCCAAATAAAATATACAACTATAATATAATATAATATAAACAACTTTATACAATAAAATATACAGTAGTTCGCAAACCCTGGACCAACCACCTTCCAAGAGCTTTTTCTTTGCTTCCTCGAATTACGCAGCTAAACAGCACAAGCTAATCCTCATTGGAGATTAAATTTGAAAACAGGCAAGTATGAGCGAAAAAATGCTCAGCAAGATCATTATAGGGAATATAGGGTCATTTTGATATAAAACTGACATCTGCATCAGTGCAGAACATTTAAAAATCATAATTGCTGAACCATAAAATTTTAGTTGAGGAACCCCAGAATTGATTCCTTAATTATATTCAAAACCATTTTGATATTTTTGAGCGAAATGCTTCAGCAATACTTGGAATCTTGACGAGAATAAAACTCGTAAAACTGTGTTTACCGAAATATCATAAACAACAATAACAAGAAGCAATGATTATGGATTGAATCATAAACTTTACTCAAAACCGAACTCTTGAAATTAGTACTTATTTTGCTGTCATATCAAATTAGATATCAATACAAACTTTGATGCTCACAACATTCCATACTGAAGTCAACATCAATCATCTATACTAATACCACCTTTGATATTTAACAACAACATAAGTATCAGCATAAATCGGAAACTGAATCAAAACCGCAATTCACTTTTATTCCAAAACAGAATCAGTTGATAAATTATTTATTCTATGAATATCAAAAATGATATGATAATTTAGATTAGGATAATTCTCCGACGGAAGTACTATCACATGCTGATCAGCCCGTGTGATAGTACAAGGTCATGATTCGTAGAAACGTGAGCCCAAAAACACGAGTACTCAAACAAAAGGCAATATACCTGCCTGTGGCAAAAATTGTGTCATAATATTCCATATGGCACTTAGAAATAGCCCTCCGCTGGACCGTCCGTCCTGATCACTTATGCAATTATGATCCAATCTTAAAACCTTTTATTGAAATGGGGTCATAATAATTGACTCCCGAAATAATTTTATTCCCCCAATTTTTGGGTAGGAATATTCGCAACCAAATCACTTTTCTCAAAATCCAAAACATTTATAAATCCGATAATTGGATAAGTAAAATCACTTGACTATTCTGAACATAGAATAACAGATGAGTACTTGCATAAACAGAATTATTTAGTTCAACGATATGTAAAACATTTATCTATTTTGAGCTGAAAATAGGGAAAATAATACTTGCATGATAAAATTTAAAATAAATATCACTTGAACAATAAGTGATGATAGGGATACTTGCCTTTGGGATTTAGCAGTTAGTCACACTCGCAAAGACGCATCTATTCTTTTCAACAATTTACTGATATGCTGCTCCTGCGATTGCTAGAAGCCAGATACCCAATACCATTCCATCTCATTCTTTATCCAACGTCTCGTCCTGATCAACTTGAATGTTCCGCATCTATAATTAAAAGATATAACTTTAATCGCCTAAACGATAATCACTCAACGAACTGCGCGTCAATACCTTATCGTCTACCCAAACGATAGCCCACACATAAATATAACAGACAAACACAAGACTCTTGATCCACATATGCACATAATTCACATAACACGTAAACGCATAACTCACGTATCATATTATTCATATAACACACGCCTCGGTTTGTCAAAAGGTTCGACTTTGTACGTTTAAAACTGAAATTGAGTCAAAAATATGATTTATCGATCAATAATTGACTCATAATGACTTGTAAAATAAGCGACCTTTCGAAACAAAAGGATTTGGGTCTCGAAAGTATTTTTATTGAAAGCAGAATATGTTTCTGAGTCTAGAGGCATTCGTTTCGAATTAAACGGACGAACGGTAGATTTATTATGAATTTTTGAACATTTTTCAGAATTAAAACGGGTCTCCGAATCATTTAATAATTAAATAATAGGGCTCGAACACCCGAAAATAATTTTATAAGAAATATCTGATGAAGATGCTAGTCTTACTCTGATACAAAGGAAGATTTCTCAAACAACCTCTGACATGGCTCATGTTGTTCAGAGTCAAGATATAGTAAATTCTGATATGACAGTGAAGCTAGCAACCTCTCACATAGCTCAAGTTGGCTTGATATCAGAAGATAAGGAAAATGAAACCTCTGACATTGCTCATGTTAAATCTTCAAAGTTACTCCTACCAGGATTTACCAAAGCTAAACAGACTCAATCTTTGAAGACTGCAACAAGTGGTTTTGAAGCAAGAGTTGTTACAGAAAAAGAAGCAAGAGATAAATCTGGATTGGGTAGTGCTGATGAAAGAAGAATACATAACATAACCAATGATCCAACTTTTTTAAGTGAACCAGGTGTTGGAGCAACTCTTGAAAGATTGAATCAGCTTGAATCTGTACAGATGGTTTACCATACATTTTTGAAAGAACACATCTTGTTATATTTTATGACAGATGGAAGGGTATACCATATTAGGCAGAATGCTATACCATTAAAGTATTTTGAGGAACTGGAACATGTTCTATTCTTACTTCAAGTGAAGAACATATTAACAGATAGTGCTGCAAATTATTTGAAGACTCAAATTCAAAGACAAAAGAAGCTTTACTCTGTAAAGTCTGACAGCACATACTGTCCCAAGTTCAGAGATCACAAAGGTGATATTATCGAGACGAAGCCTAACTCTGCTAAGATTATAACTACTTTTCTGGGTTATAAGGTTGTGGAATTCAATCTTGAGTCTGACAAGGCATATTTAATCAGACTAGATCAGGATATAAGGAAAGCAAGAATAAATGATCTCAGGGCTGCTATCTTTCAAATTGGTGAAGATACAGATGAATTGAAGAATGCTAAAAGGAGGATGGTTAATGAACTTGGATATGCTGAGAGATGTTTGGTAAAGAACTATCCCAGAACAACTCCTGATATCAAAAAGATCAGTAATTGAAGCCAAGTCAAAGATCTACAATTGCTTAAATTCTGATGTGTATACAGACTAAAGCTTTTATCAGACCTTGAGGATGGTAAAGCTACAAGGACTGTAAGTTGTAGTTATCTAGTCAAATTCTCATGCATTTGTACTTAATGTTTTTGACATCATCAAATATCTGTTAAACTTGTATATTATGCTAATTTACAAACAGTTTAAGATCCAAAAACAATCATGTCTGAAGAAGAACAAACTCCAACCAAGCCCACCAAAAATGAAGAACCTCCAAAGACTCAAATCCATAATCGATATGAGACTATTAGAGTTCCCATACTGAAACCATCTGAATATCCCATATGGAAGGTGAGGATGTCTATGTTTCTGAAAGCTACAGATCTAGAATACCTTGACAGAATCAATGAAGGACCACACAAGCCAACCAAACTCTCTCTTGTAGTTGCAGGTGAACCAGCAAAGTCTGTTCCAAAGGAAAAGAGTGATTACACTGCTGAAGATATCTCATCGATTGCTAAGGATGCTAAGGTACGATACTTGGTGCATAGTGTCATTGATAATGTCATGTCAAATAGAGTAATTAACTGCAAGACTGTAAAGGAGATATGGGATGCCTTGGAGACAAGATGCCAGGGAACTGATTCAATTAAGAAGAACAGGAAGACTATACTCACTCAAGAGTATGAGCACTTTTACTCAAAACCTGATGAGTCATTAACTGGTTTATATGACATATTTGTCAAACCCTTGAATGATTTGTCACTAGTTGACAAGGAATATGATCTTGAAGATTCAAATCTTAAATTTATGTTAGCTCTTCCTGAAAGTTGGGATTTGAAGGCCACCACTATAAGAGACAACTATAATCTTGAAGAAACAACTCTTGATGAAATTTATGGGATGCTCAAGACTCATGAACTTCAGATGGAACAAAGAAGCAAGAGGAATGGAAGAAAGTCAAGGACAGTTACTCTTAAGGCTGAGGAGGAATCCCCCAAAGCAGCTGCCTCAAGAAAAGGAAAAGGAAAAGCTCTCATCATAAAGTCTGATACTGAGTCATCAAGTTCTGATAGTGATGATGACTCAGAAACTGAAAGCTTACCTGAGATGGATGTTGATAAAGAGATGATGAAGCTGTGTGCTCTTATGGTGAAAGGAATCACAAGGTTTGCATACAGGAAATTCAGAAAGGGAAAGATATTTTCCAGGAAAGGTGCAAGTTCTGATAAGAAGGGTTTCAGAAAATCTGAAGGCAAAGGAGGAAAGTCTGACATAGGATATTACTCAAATGTCAAGTGCTACAACTGTGGTGAGAAAGGCCACATATCTCCTGATTGCAATAAAGTGAAGAGTGACAAAGGCAAGGCTCTTGTCACAAAAAGAAAAGCTGGACAAACACTTCAGATTCTGAAAGTGAGGTGAACTATGCCTTGATGGCAAATGCTGATAGCAGTTCTGAGAATGCTGAGTTAAAGGTACCTCAAACTACTTATGCCTTTCATACTGATGATATTACTGAGTTGAGAAGATATCTTAAAACTATGTTCATTAGTTATAGAGATCAAACTTTAACATGTGAAAGATTAACTTTTGAAAATCTTGCTTATAAAAAGAGGAATGATTATTTAGAAAAAGAGTGAGTCATGTTCCATCAAACTGAGAAAGATAGAGATGATGCCTTTTATGTTAGGGATGAAGTACTTAAAATAAATGAATCTCTAAAAACTGAGTTAGAAAAGAAAGGAGAGATTATCAGGACTTGGACTAACTCTGGCAGAACAACTCAGAATTTGTTAAGTAGTGGAAACTGGAAAGAAGGCTTAGGTTATGGAGATGATAAGAATGATAAGGGAACTGTAGAAATTGAGCCTATAGTTGTTAAACAAAAGCCAAAGATAAATCATGTTAAGTTTGTAGCTGTAAAGTCTGATATTGATAAATCAGAAGTTAAAGAGAAATTAACTTCTGACAAACCAAAACAAGATAAGCCAACTGAAGTTAACATAGGCTTAATGACAAAGAAACAGCTTAAGCATAAGCTGAAAGATGTTAAGAATGTAAACAAGGTAAAGCTATCTAGGAAAAATAGGAATGGAAAGGAAGGTGTGAATAAAAGTAATGATTATAAGCCTATTCCTAATGCTCCTAGAAAGAAATGCTATAACTGTGGAAATTCTAACCATCTGGCTTCTTTTTGCAGGAAAAATAAGAACATAAAATCCTTACCTTCAAAGTCAGGAGTTAAGAGTCAGTCTGTTAGATATAGGCCACAAAATCCTTGTTTTCATTGTTATAATTTATGGCATTCCATTTATTCTTGTAAGGAATATCATAGTTTTTACTACGATTATTATCAAATAAAACCTTCTTTAAAGAAAGTTAGCATTATTCCTTCTAGTGTAAGTTCTGATGCAAAGTATGATAGTGTAAATGCTGATAAGAAAAATGTTAACATAAACACTGATTTTAAATCCACTGTAAATGTTAACAAACTTAATAAGGCCAAAGGATCCAAGCAAGTCTGGGTCCTAAAAACTAATCATTAGTGGTCTTTGTGATTGCAGGGTAACGGGAAAAACATCCTAGTTCTGGACAGTGGATGTTCGGGACATAAGATTGGAAATAAAGCCCTGCTATCAGACTTTGTGGAGAAAGCTGACCCGAGTGTTTCTTATGGAGATGGTAACATGGGAAAAACTTTGGGATATGGCAATATCAATCTGGGGAATATCATCATTGAACAAGTAGCTCTAGTCTCAGGACTTAAACACAATTTGCTGAGTATTAGTCAAATCTGTGACAGAGGTTATCATGTGGATTTCTTTGAAGAACACTGTGAAGTTGTAAGAAAATCTACAGGAAAAGTTGTTCTGAAAGGATACATGCATGGTAACATTTATGAAGCCAAGCTTTCAACAAGTACTGATGGTTTTGCAATCTGTCTGTTACGTAGAGCATCAATTGAAGAAGCTCGAATTGGCACAAGAAACTCTCTCATTTAAATTTCAACAATATAAATGAACTAGTCAAGAAAGATCTTGTGAGAGGTTTGCCAAAATCAGTATTTGCTCCTGATGGCCTTTGTGATTCCTGTCAAAAGGCAAAACAAAGAAAATCTTCATTCAAGAGCAAGACTGAATCTTCAATTCTTGAGCCTTATCACCTACTACATGTTGATCTATTTGGTCCAATGAATGTCATGACTATTGCAAAGAAGAAATATGCTACGGTCATAGTGGATGAGTTCACCAGATACACATGTGTGTATTTCTTGCACACAAAAAGTGAAACTGCATCTATCTTGATTGATCATGTCAAACAACTGGATAAAGTGGTTAAAGACTCTGTGAAAATCATAAGAAGTGATAATGACACTGAGTTCAAGAATTTGATTGTGGAAGAGTTCTGCAAAGACCAGGAATCAAGCAAGAATTCTCTGCTCCTGGAACTCCACAGTAAAATGGAGTGGTTAAAAGAAAAAATAGAACTCTCATTGAAGCTGCACGAACTATGCTTGATGAGGCAAAGTTACCAACCTATTTTTGGGCTGAAGTTGTGCAAACTGCTTGTTTTACTCAAAATGCAACACTCATTAACAAGCATGGAAAGATACCAAATGAGAAGGTGAAGAAAAAGAAGCCAAATCTGAAGTATTTTCATATATTTGGATGCAAATGTTTTGTTCTTAAGACTCATCCTGAACAGCTATCCAAATTTGATCTAAAAGCTAATGAAGGAATTTTTGTTGGATATCCACTTTCCACAAAAGCCTTCAGAGTCTACAATTTAAGAACACGGGTTGTCATGGAATCTATCAATGTCTCTTTTGATGATAAGAAGATTACTGGACTTGAAGATTTCAATGATCATGATCAGCTGAGATTTGAGAATGAAGTTTTAAATTCTGATACTGTAAATCCTGACAGTCTAAATCCTGATACTGCAAACTCTGATGGATTAAACTCTGAACTTATTGAAATTGTGGTGACTACGCCAAAGGAAGATGCACATGTGCAGGGGGAGCATACTGAAGATACAACCATATCTCAAGAAGCATCAGAACCTACAACTGGCTCTTCAAGTTCTGATTCATCAAGTTCTGATGGGCCAAGTTCTGATAATTCTGGGAACTCCAATTTTGAAGGATCCAACTCAGAGAGCATAATTTCAGGGGGAGCATCAGAAAAGGTTGATGAAGACAGCATGGATCATGGGGGAGCATCCAATTCTAGAGAAAACCTTCCATATGCAAGGAAGTGGACTAAAGCACGTACACCTGACTTAATTATTGGAAATCCTGATGTAAGTGTCAGAACTAGAACAACTACATCAAATGAAGGTCTCTATCACTCTTTTCTTTCTCAGATTGAACCAAAGAAAGTGGAAGAAGCTCTTCAAGATGCTGATTGGGTGCAAGCAATGCAGGAAGAGTTAAATGAATTTGAAAGAAATAAAGTCTGGACCCTAGTGCCAAGACCAAAGAACTAATCTGTAGTTGGTACAAAGTGGGTGTTCAGAAACAAAACTGATAGTGATGGCATAATTACAAGGAATAAAGCAAGGCTGGTTGCAAAAGGATATTCTCAACATGAGGGAATTGATTATGATGAAATATTTGCACCAGTTGCTAGATTGGAAGCCATAAGGATGTTTTTGGCTTATGCTGCTCACAAAAAGTTTGCAGTCTTTCAAATGGATGTAAAAAGTGCTTTTCTTAATGGAGAATTGGAAGAAGAAGTATATGTTGAACAACCTCCAGGGTTTGTAGATTCAAAATTTCCTAATCATGTCTACAGACTTTACAAAGCACTTTATGGCCTTAAGCAAGCTCCAAGAGCATGTTATGAGACATTAGCTCAATTTCTTCTGGAAAGTGGATTTAACAGAGGGACTATTGACTAAACACTGTTTTATCTCAACCATGGAAATGACTTACTTTTGGTGCAGATATATGTTGATGATATCATTTTTGGTTCTACAAATGACAGACTTTGTAAAAGGTTTGCCAAGCTAATACAGCAAGATATCAAATGAGTATGATGGGAGAACTTAGCTATTTTCTGGGCCTTCAAGTCAAGCAGAATGAAGAAGGAACTTTTATTTATCAATCTAAGTACACCAGAAATTTGTTGAAGAAATTTGGAATGCAAGATTGTTCAAGTGCATCCACTCCTATGACCACTGTAACAAAATTGGATAAGGATACTGGTATATCAGTAGATATTATTGATTATAGAGGTAGGATTGGCTCACTACTCTATCTAACTGCAAGTAGACCTGATATCATGTATGCTACCTGTCTTTGTGCAAGATTTCAAGCAGATCCAAGAGAACCTCACTTAACAGTTGTGAAAGAATTTTCAAATACCTTAAGGGTACAGCTGATCTGGGATTGTGGTATCCTAGAGAATTAGATTTAAGCTAATAGGTTACTCATATGCAGATTTTGCAGGTTGCAAAATTGACAGGAAAAGCACAAGTGGAAGCTGCCAATTTCTTGGAGGCAGATTAGTTTCTTGGTTTAGCATGAAACAGAAGTCAATTTCCACATCAACTGCAGAAGTAGAGTACATTATTGCAGGAAGCTGTTGTGGACAGATTATTTGGATGAAGAATCAGTTACTGGATTATGGGTTAATATATTTTAAAATCCCTATTTACTGTGATAATCAAAGTGCTATTGCTATGACAGGTAATCCAGTTCAACACTCAATGACAAAGCACTTCATCATAAGGTACCACATCATAAGGGAACATGTGATGGAAGGTACAGTGGAATTGCATTTTGTTCCAACAGATCAACAACTAGCAGATATCTTCACAATACCACTATGTGAAGCAACCTTTACAAGATTGGTAAATGAACTTGGAATGGTTTCAGGTTCTTTCTATAAATCTGCTTAGTTTATGTTCTGATACATCAGACTTTATGATCAGTATTTACAGATATTACTATCTTTGTGTATTCTGTGCTTAAATTGAAAAATTGCTTAAGTACTGATTGTTTCCTGATGTGAATTTATAAACTCTGACAGTGATATGAATGTTTCTGTGGCTATTCAATCCAATGAGGATAATTGTGCTAGATGCTGAACTAGTAGTCTTTAATATACTAAAGATCCCATGTTTGAAGTAATTGTTTATGTGGAAAACTTTTAACAGAAGCAAATTCTGATATTGAGCTTAGTTAAGTTTACTTTGTGTATCTTATTACTAAGTCAAAAACTAGAATCATGCTTCTTATCTGTTAAGTTCTGATGTTAGTAAATCTGATGGATGTACTAAGTGCTGATAAGCCTCACTTATCAATAGACAAGAAAAGAAATAAAAATCAGGTACTCCTTTGAGATCTAGAGTAAAAAATGTGGAAGGGAAGACCCAAGTGCATTGCTGGTATTAAGGAATATGCATTAGAAAAGCAAAATAAAGTTTTCTTGGTGACTTTTCACATTCTTTGATTACTGGAGAAATACTCTGATAATAGCATAAATTCTGATAAGCAGTTGTGACTCACTTACACTGGGAAGCCACTGTAAAAAGGAATTTCAAAAGATGCATAAAATGAGAACAAAACAGTTGAGGTGGACTCATGCATGAACTCATTCTATATTAGACTTCAGAATAATGACGGATTTAAAGCAAAGTTCTTAGTTATGCCTTATTTCTAAGATGTACTGAAGTGAATCAGACTTTACTCATTGTCTGATATTTAGCTTAATGCATACACATACAATCCATATGAATGATGAAAATTACTGTGGTGATAAATGTTATTTTGGATGAACTGGTCAAGTGTTAGTTGCATAAATTCTGAGGACAAGTTCTGATGATTAAGTTCTGATGTACCCATATCATCATTTGTGTGAATAATTACAGGAATAAACATTCACTTTTCGAGTCAAGAAGCCATATTCTGATGATTTTTAAATTCTGATAATATTTAAGTTCTGATGCTGACGTGCCAATATTTATTTACTTGGTTTATTTTTGGTCATTACCTCAACGGTCACATTTTTTTCCGGAATATTGGTTTATGTGAGATAAAGCAGTAATAATCATTTGTTTAGTGGGAATAGTTTTTTTTAAAAAAAACTGAACGTGCAAAGTCATAATTGCTTATTTACCGTGCCCATTAACTTTTGCCTTAACTGTTGCATGTTTGACAGGTGTAAAGGTCTGTTCCACTCCTCATTAACTGCTGTAACGTGGGTTGTCTAAGTAAATGAGATAAAAGATTTTCAAATTTTTTATTCATATTTTTATTCTATTTCACTCTCTCTCTTTTCTTACTCTCTCACATTTTCTGACAATTCACTATACAAACATTTCGACAAACACCTCTCAGGCAAACAAGTTTCTCACTTATTTCTGATGGTGCCCAAGGATTTAATTGTTGATGGAGCCAAGTTTGTACCAAATAACTATGCTGCAATCTTGAACAAGGCTGAAGCTCCATCAGATTTGCACTGTGTGCAAGATTTCTTAGCAAGTAGTGATATTGGGTATGCTTTGACCCAACCTTAAACCATTTCAAGCCAACAAGTATTGACGTTTTGACGGACTGGGATTTTTGATGATGGTGGTGCTACTGGTACTCCAAGCATCGTATTTGAAGTAAATGATGTTGAACATGTAGTTACTCCTGGGGCAGTTCGCAAAGCTCTCCACTTACCAGAAGGCTGTACATTCTCAACAGTGGAGGACCCTGAACTACAGCAGCTTATGGCCAGTTTGGGTTATGAGAAAAGTTTGGGAAAGCTTGGACAACTGAAAAGAGCAAATATCAGGAAGGAATTGAGCTTTTTCTTTGATTGCATCACTAAGGCATTCGCCAATTAATGCTCCAACTTTGATGTTATTCCAATCATGAGTCAGCAAATCGGGTATGCTCTTATTCATAAAACTCACTTTGATTTTGCAAGTGCTGTGCTAGGTTTCATAGGGGATAGGATGACAGAGGATATGAATGTAGTATACTTTGCTAGATTCTATCAGTTTATATATACTTTTTGTTGTGCTGATGAACCCCAACCTACCACTGATTTAATTCCACCCTTTAAGCTTGCAAAAAGGGCTTTTAATGATTTATTAAATGCTAACATTATGAAATAAGTGGTTAGACCCTTACAAATACCTCTGTTAGTGAAACAGATATTGGTAAATGCTGATCCTCAAACCTACACATCTGTTTACCCTGATGTTTAACCCACATCCTAACTACCACAACAGCCATTAGAACATACCACATCTACACAAACACCTCAAACTTCTTAACCTCAACCTACTCAACCCTCAATCAGGACATATTTCAAACCATCACAGTCATCTCAATCTAAACCTTCAGCACATCCTGTGAAGCCTTCATCTTCCAAACCAAAGAGGACTAAGACAATACCTCAGACTCAATAGAAGAGAAGGAAACTTGTTCTGAGAGATGAGTCAGACAATGAGGAACAGGTTCCTATGTCTGAACCTGTTGTAGTAGAAGTTGAGAAGATCTCTTCTCAGAAAGACACTGTAACTGGGAGTTCTAGGCCTCTCAAAAGGCTTAGAAAGCTAAATCCTGATGATAAAGCTCCTACAATGTCTCCACTTTTGAAGAAAATGAAAAAGCAAAGAGCTCACAGGGACACAGTTGAGTCAGAATCAGGAGATGAGGAAACAGCTAAAGAAGGGGGTCAGGAATCTCTGATCCCAACAGAACCAATTGTTATTGAATTACTTCCTTCAGCACAACTAGAAACTGCTCAAGACAGAGTGCCTACTCCTCCTGTGTCACCTATAATTGAACAAGTACATACTGATGACCTAGGTACAAGTGCTGAGATTGATATTCATAACTTGATTGTGCCTGAGGTTTTGTACTTAGAAGCTCCACCAACTCAAATCACTCCACCAACAACACCAATTCTAGATGTTGATTTTAATGAAGATATTCCTACTACACCAATTCTGAATCTGGATGATGAAAATCAGGTTTTAGGTGGGCATCAAGGTTTGGCTGTTGATCAGAACTTAGTTGGAGATCAGCACTTAGAGGATGATGTTGAAGCCTCAATAGCCTCTCATACTATTCTTTTATCAGAGGATGCTGATGATGCTGATTCTATAAGTTCTGATGCTGCTAATGCTGACCTTACTAGTGAAGCTATTGTCAATGTAGATGCTGATACAGCTGGTCCATCAGGACATGCACCTCAACAAGCTCCAAACAAAGCTGAATTAATCAAGAAGTTTGAAAGAGAAGATGCACCAGCACCTTGGAGTGAAACTCCTAGAGGAAGGGAGTGGACTAAAGAATGGAACAAAGTTGATTTTATTCCTTCTTCAACCATACTTGCTGATCACTTGACCAAAGCTGATGAGATGCTAGTCAATGATGATTTCAAGACACAGCTCAGAGTTACTACACTAAGTACAAGGCACCTTCAAGGTCAACAATCTGTAATTCAGAACAAAGTAGACAAGATTCAAGAATCTATAAATCAGCAAGATATGCTTGTCAAGCTGGACAAGAAAAGGTTTTTCAAACCTACCTTTGACAGAATTGAGTACATTGAGAAAACTCAGGAGAAACAACATGCTCAGATTGATGAAATTTTGAAGAATCAAGCTTCTCATCAAAATCAACTCAATGAGATCCAATCCTCGGTGGAATTGCTTCTCTCTCTTCTTTTACCTGCTGATGCCAAAAAGGGGGAGTAAGTAATTAAGTCCAAATGCAAAACTGTTAAGACACTGAAGGGAAAGGATGATGAAAAAGATGACCAGGGAAACTCTGGAATGGGTGGAGGTCATGGTCAAGGTAAAGGTTTTTCATCAAGCAAAGCTGGAACTACAAGTCAAAGAACAAGTTCTGATACTGGGAGAAGAATAAGTTCTGATACTGGTAAAATGATAAGTTCTGATGAACATCTGGAACTTGATGAGGAAATTTCATGACAGTTATTTCTGAAAGAAAATCCAGGAATGGACTTTGAGAGTCTAAAGGAAGAAGAAGCTAGACTTAAGTTGGAAAAAGTCAACTCCAAATCTAAAGCTTTTATTGTTGAAAAGAAACTTCCTAAGGCTAAAGGCATTGTGATAAAAGAAAGGACAAATCCTGAGGCAACTAAAGCCAAATCATAAGTGGAGATAGATCCAAGGTCCAAGGGCAAAGAAAAAGTTGATGAGCCTGTAAAAGGTTTATGTGCTATTCATAGATGAAGAAATAACTGATGAAGATGCTAGTCTTACTCTGATACAAAGGAAGATTTCTCAAACAACCTCTGACATGGCTCATGTTGTTCGAAGTCAAGATATAGTAAATTCTGATATGACAGTGAAGCAAGCAACCTCTGACATAGCTCAAGTTGGCTTGACATCAGAAGGTAAGGAAAAGGAAACCTCTGACATTGCTCATGTTAAATCTTCAAAGTTACTCCTACCAGAATTCACCAAAGCTAAACAGACTCAATCTTTGAAGACTGCAACAAGTGGTTTTGAAGCAAGAGTTGTTACAGGAAGAGAAGCAAGAGATAAATCTGGACTGGGTAGTGCTGATGAAAGAAGAATACAAAACACAACCAATGATCCAACTTCTTTAAGTGAACCAGGTGTTGGAGCAACTCCTAAAAGATTGAATCAGGTTGAATCTGTACAGATGGTTTACCATACATTTTTGAAAGAACACATCTTGTTATATTTTATGACAGATGGAAGGGTATACCATATTAGGCAGAATGCTATACCACTGAAGTATTTTGAGAAACTGGAACATGTTCTATTCTTACTTCAAGTGAAGAACAAATAGTGCTGCAAATTATTTGAAGACTCAAATTCAAGGACAGAAGAAGCTTTACTCTGTAAAGTCTACCATCACATACTTTCCCAAGTACAGAGATCACAAAGGTGATATTGTCGAGATAAAGCCTAACTCTGCTAAGATTATAACTACTTTTCCGGGTTATAAGGCTGTGGAATTCAATCTTGAGTCTGACAAGGCATATTTAATCAGACTAGATCAGGATATAAGGAAAGCTAGAATAAATGATCTCAGGGCTGCTATCTTTCAAATTGGTGAAGATATAGTTGAATTGAAGAATGCTAAAAGGAGGATGGTTAATGAACTTGGATATGCTGAGAGATGTTTGTTAAAGAACTATCTCAGAACAACTCCTGATATTAAAGAGATCAGTAATTGAAGCCATGTAAAAGATCTACAACTGCTTAAATTCTGATGTGTATACAGACTAAAGCTTTTTTCAGACCTTGAGGATGGTAAAGCTACAAGGACTGTAAGTTGTAGTTATCTAGTCAATTTCTCATGCATTTGTACTTAATGTTTTTGACATCATCAAATATCTGTTATACTTGTATATTATGCTAATTTACAAGTTGGGGGAGATTGTTAGATATATTTGATAATGTCATGACTAATATGATTTGTGTTTAGTTTTCAGATCTTACTTAACATGATAAATGAGTACTTAACTGGAAATCAGTACTTATACTGAAGTCAGAACTTAAGTTGTCAGAACTCAAGTTATCAGGAGATATTTATCAGAAGATAATATCAGGACTTAAGGAGACTTTCAGATAAGGAAGGCGGCTAATTGAAAGGAAAGAAGATCAAGACAAACGCAAGAAGAGATATGCATGAAGAAGGAATTATATGAAGAATAGAATACTTGGAAGAAAAGATAACTAGTTGATATATTTTAGGAAGCAGAATTATATTCCATATCAATTAGAATTTATCTTGTAACTGTGTAGTATATAAACACAAACATAGGGTTTACACTATATATGTTATCATAATTGAAGTTATTATTCATTGTAACCCTAGCAGCTCTCGTGATAAGTTGCTCATCACTGAGAGAGGACAGTCACATATTGTAACAGAGTTTATTGTGTTAAATAAAATCTATTTTCTGTGTTCTTATATTCGATTTGATTATGATAAACACTGTATTCAACCCCCTTCTACAGTGTGTGAGACCTAAAAGTTAAAGACTACTAGGTCAGCATCTAGCATAGTAATCCTCATTGGATTGAATAGTCACAGAACATTCAAATCACTATCAGAGTATATAGATCCACATCAGATAATAATCAGCATTTAATATATTACAATTTAAGCACAAATTATATGAAGATGAGACAATCTGTAAACACTGATCATAAAGTCTGATGCATGAGAACAAAAAGCTAAGTAGATTTAGAGAAAGTACCTGGAACCATTCCAAGTTCATTTACCAGTCTTGTAAAAGTAGCTTCACATAGTGGTTTTGTGAAGATATCTGCTAGTTGTTGATCTGTTGGAACAAAATGCAATTCCACTGTACCTTCCATCACATGTTCCCTTATGAAATGGTACCTAATGCTGATGTGCTTTGTCATTGAGTGTTGAACTGGATTACCTATCATAGCAATAACACTTTGATTATCACAGTAAATAGGTATTTTAGAAAATTCTAACCCATAGTCCAGTAACTGATTCTTCATCCAAAGAATCTGTGCACAACCGCTTCCTGCAACAATATATTCTACTTCTACAGTTGATGTGGAAATTGATTTCTGTTTCTTGCTAAACCAAGAAACCAACCTACCTCCAAGAAATTGGCAGCTTCCACTAGTGCTTTTCCTGTCTATTTTGCATCCTGCAAAATCTGCATCTGAGTAACCTATTAGCTTAAAATCTGATTCTCTAGGATACCATAATTCTAGATCAGCTGTACCCCTGAGGTACTTGAAAATTCTTTTCACAACTATTAGATGAGGTTCTCTTGGATCAGCCTGAAATCTTGCACAAAGATATGTAGCATACATGATATCAGGTCTACTTTCAGTTAAATAGAGTAAAGAGCCAATCATACCTCTGTAGTTAGTAATATCTACTGATGAACTAGTATCTTTATCTAACTTAGTTGTAGTGGCCATGGGAGTGGATGTAGTTGAACAGTCTTGCATTCCAAATTTCTTCAGTAAATTTCTGGTGTACTTGGATTGATTGATTAAAGTACCTTCTTCATTTTGCTTGACTTGAAGTCCCAAAAAATAGCTAAGTTCTCCCATCATACTTATTTGATATCTTGACTGCATTAACTTTGCAAATCTTTCACAGAGCTTGGCATTTGTAGAACCAAATATGATATCATCAACATATATCTGTTCCAAAAGTAAGTTCTTTCCATGATTGAGGTAGAACAGTGTTTTATCAATTGTACCTCTGTGAAATCTACTTTCCAGAAGGAATTGAGCTAAAGTCACAATACCATGCTCTTGGAGCTTGCTTAAGGCCATAAAGTACTTTGTCTAATCTGTAGACATGATGTGGAAATTTTGGATCTTCAAATCCTGGAGGTTGTTCAACATATACCTCTTCTTCCAATTATTCATTGAAAAAAGCACTTTTCACATCCATTTAAAAGACTTTAAACTTTTTGTGAGCAGCATAAGCCAAAAAGATTCTTATGGCTTCCAATCTAGCAACTGGTGCAAATATTTCATCATAATCAATACCCTCCTGTTGAGAGTAACCCTTAGCAACCAGCCTTGCTTTGTTCCTTGTAATTATTCCATCACTGTCAGTTTTATTTCTGAACACCCATTTTGTGCCAACAATTGATCTGTTCTTTGGTCTTGGCACTAGGGTCCAGACTTTATTTCTTTCAAATTCATTCAACTCTTCCTGCATTGCTTGCACCCAATCAGCATCTTGAAGAGCTTCTTCCACTTTCTTTGGTTCAGTCTGAGATAGAAAAGAATGATAGAGACATTCATTTGATGTTGCAGTTTTAGTTTTAACACCTGCTTCAAGATCTCCAATTATCAAGTCAGGTGTATATGATTTAGTCCACTTCCTTGCAGATGGAAGTTGTTCTCTAGAACTAGATCCTCCCCCATGATCCATGATGTCTCCATCAGCATTTTTTGATGCTCCCCCTATAGTTATGCTCTCTGAAAATTCAGAATTTGAGTTGGATCCATCAGGATTTGAAGTATTAGAGTTTCCAGAATTATCAGAACTTGATGAATCAAAACTTGAAGAGCCAGTGACAGGTTCTGATGCTTCTTGAGAGTCTTGAGTAGTTACCACAGTTTCAATGACATCAGAATTTAACCCGTCAGAGCTTACAGGATCAGGATTTAATCCATTAGAATTTGCAGAATCAGAACTTAAATCTTCATTTTCAAATCTCAGCTAATCGTGATCATTGAAATCTTCAAGTCTAGTAATCTTCTTATCATCAAAAGATACATTCATAGATTCCATGACAACCCTTGTTCTTAAATTGTAGACTCTGAAGGCTTTTGTGGAAAGTGGATATCCAACAAAAATTCCTTCATCAGCTTTTAGATCAAATTTTGATAGCTGTTCAGGTTGAGTCTTAAAAACAAAACACTTACAACCAAATACATGAAAGTATTTCAGATTTGGCTTCTTTTTCTTCACCATTTCATATGGTATTTTTCCATGCTTGTTTATGAGTGTAGCATTCTGTGTAAAAAAAGCAGTCTACACAGTTTCAGCCCAAAAGTAGGTTGGTAGCTTTGCTTCATCAAGCATAGTTCATACAGCTTCAATGAGAGTCATGTTCTTTCTTTCTACAACTCCATTTTGCTGTGGAGTTCCAGGTACAGAAAATTCCTGTTTGATTCCTTGCTCTTTGCAGAACTCTTCCATGATTGAATTCTTGAACTCAGTGCCATTATCACTTCTTATTATTTTGACAGAATCTTTGACCAATTTATCCAGCTATCTGACATGATCAGTTAGAGTAGATGAAGTTTCATTCTTCTTGTGCAAGAAGTACACCCAAGTGTACCTTGTGAACTCATCCAGTATAACCATATCATATTTCTTCTTTGCAATAGACATGACATTGACTGGACCAAATAGATCAACATGCAATAGATGATATGTAATATCTGGGATAAATCGTGTAATTATTTTTGCTAATAAATAAATATTATGCATGTTCAGTATTTATTCTATGAATTAATTGTTAAGTGGTATATGTATTTGGATGTTTAAAAATAATATCAATTGAGTATTTTAATATTTATATGTCCAAAATAAAATATAGATAATTATCATATCTTTCTATTTATTTTTATGTTGATTTATGATTTTATAGAAATTTATGGATTTTATAAAATCCTTTTCCGAGTATTTTTAAACTATTTTATATAATCGGGAACCAACCGACGTCATCCGTTTTAACATTTTTATAACCCGAAACTCTTCCGAGAACTCCTTCATAACCTAATTGCAATATTCCGAGCATTCTCCATGTTTCGATTTTTCGATCTGGCGTACGGTTTGTCCTGTGCGGGTCCTGGCGCAATATTTTCGATACATTATTCATTTCGGTAAATCAATAAAAACTCGTATTTTTGATAAACATGATCTTTTTATTAAACTATTATAATTATCACCTCGTAATACGTGTAACGAGGCGCTGAGACCAAGACCGCAATACAAATTGTACTGATTTGGATAATTATCCCGAAAACTGGTACCGTTTGGATATGTTTTTATAAATAAACGTACTATTTTATATCCGGAATGATCCAACGGGATACTAATTTTCCGTAATTAGAAATAGCCTTTACCGTATTTTATTTCATACCAAAAATCATTTGCAAACAATAATTATATAATTTTACAGAGAAAATACTTATATTCATAAACCTTTCTGAGAATCAAACTACAATTTGGAGGTGTTAGTGAAATCTGCTCGAGAAGATCTAGTAACCAAAACGGAGGGTTTGAAGTGTTCTATCAGATTTGCACCTACTACATGTTGATCTATTTGTTCCAGTGAATGTCATGTCTATTGTAAAGAAGAAATATGCTATGGTCATAGTAGATGAGTTTACCAGATACACATGGGTGTATTTCTTGCACATAAAAAGTGAAAATTCATCTATTTTAATTTATCATGTCAAACAACTGGATAAATTGGTTAAAGACTCTGTGAAAATCATAAGAAGTGATAATAGCACTGAGTTCAAGAATTTGATTATGGAAGAGTTCTGCAAAGACTATGGAATCAAACAGGAATTTTCTGCTCCTGGAACTCCACAGCAAAATGGAGTTGTTGAAAGAAAGAATAGAACTCTTATTGAAGCTGCACGAACTATGCTTGATGAATCAAAGTTACCAACCTATTTTTGGGCTGAAGCTGTGCAGACTGCTTGTTTTACCCAGAATGCAACACTTATCAACAAGCATGGAAAGACACCATATGAGATGGTGAAGAAAAAGAAGCCAAATCTGAAGTACTTTAATGCATTTGGATGCAAGTGTTTTGTTCTTAAGACTCATCCTGAACAGCTATCCAAATTTGTTCTAAAAGATGATGAAGGAATTTTTGTTGGATATCCACTTTCCACAAAAGCCTTCAGAGTCTACAATTTAAGAACAAGGGTTGCATGGAATCTATCAATGCCTGTTTTGATGATAAGAAGATTACTGGACTTGAAGATTTCAATGATCATGATCAGCTGAGATTTGAGAATGAAGCTTTAAATTTCGATTCTGTAAATTCTGATAGTCTAAATCCTGATATTGCAAACTCTGATGGGTTAAACTCTGATGTTATTGAAACTGTGGTGTCTACGCCAAAGGAAAATGCACCTGTGCAGGGGGAGCATATTGAAGATACAACCACATCTCAAGAAGCATCAGAACCTAGAACAGGCTCTTCAAGTTCTGATTCATCAAGTTCTGATGGGCCAAGTTCTGATAATTTTGGAAACTCAAATTCTTATAATTCTGGAAACCCAAATTCTGAAGGATCCAACTCAAAGAGTATAATTTCAGGGGAGCATCAGAAAATGTTGATGGAGACAATATGGATCATGGGGGAGCATCCAGTTCTATAGATAATCTTCCATCTGCAAGGAAGTGGACTAAAGCACATACACCTGACTTGATTATTGGAGATCCTGAAGCAGGTATAAGAACTAGGACAACAACATCAAATGAATATCTCTATCACTCTTTTCTTTCTCAGGCTGAACCAAAGAAATTGGAAGAAGCTCTTCAAGATGCTGATTGGGTGCAAGCAATGCAGGAAGAGTTAAATGAATTTGAAAGAAATAAAGTCTGGACCCTAGTGCCAAGACCAAAGAACAGATCAGTTGTTGGTACAAAGTGGGTGTTCAGAAACAAAAAGTGATAGTGATGGCATAATTACAAGGAATAAAGCAAGGATGGTTGCAAAATGATATTCTCAACATGAGGGAATTGATTATGATGAAAAATTTGCACCAGTTGCTAGATTAGAAGCCATAAGGATATTTTTGGCTTATGCTGCTTACAAAAAGTTTACAGTCTTTCAAATTGATGTAAAAAGTGCTTTTATTAATGGAGAATTGGAAGAATAAGTATATATTGAACAACCTCCAGGTTTTGTAGATTCAAAATTTCCTCATCATGTCTACAGACTTGATAAAGCACTTTATGGCCTTAAGCAAGCTCCACGAGCATGGTATGAGACATTAGCTCAGTTTCTTCTGGAAAGTGGATTTTATAGAGGGACTATTGACAAAACTTTATTCTATCTCAACGATGGAAATGACTTACTTTTGGTGCAGATATATGTTGATGATATCATTTTTGGTTCTACAAATGACAGACTTTGTAAAATATTTGCCAAGCTAATGCAGTCAAGATATCAAATGAGTATGATGGGAGAACTTAGCTATTTTCTGGGCCTTCAAGTCAAGTAGAATGAAGAAGGAACTTTTATTTATCAATCTAAGTACACCATAAATTTGTTGAAGAAATTTGGAATGCAAGACTGTTCAAGTGTATCCACTCATATGGCCATTGCAACAAAATTGGATAAGGATATTGGTACATCATTAGATATTACTGATTACAGAGGTATGATTGGATCACTACTCTATCTAACTGCAAGTAGACCTGATATCATGTATGCTACCAATCTTTGTGCAAGATTTCAAGCAGATCCAAGAGAACCTCACTTAACAGCTGTGAAAAGAATTTTCAAGTACCTTAAGGGTACAGATGATCTGGGATTGTGGTATCCTAGATAAGCAGACTTTAAGCTAATAGGTTACTCAGATGCAGATTTTGTAGGGTGCAAAATTGACAGGAAAAGCACAAGTGGAAGCTGCCAATTTCTTGGAGGCAGCTTGGTTTCTTGGTTTAGCAAGAAATAAAAGTCAATTTCCACATCAACTGCAGAAGCAGAATACATTGCTGCAGGAAGCTGTTGTGCACAAATTCTTTGGATGAAGAATCAGTTACTGGATTATGGTTTAACATATTCTAAAATCCCTATTTACCGTGATAATCAAAGTGATATTCCTATGATAGGTAATCCAGTTCAACACTCAATGACAAAGCACATCAGCATAAGGTACCACTTCATAAGGGAACATGTGATGGAAGGTATAGTGGAATTGCATTTTGTTCCAACAGATCAACAACTAACAGATATCTTCACAAAACCACTATGTGAAGCTACTTTTACAAGATTGGTAAATGAACTTGGAATGGTTTCAGATTCTTTCTCTATATTTGTTTAGTTTATGTTCTGGTACATCAGACTTTATGATCAGTATTTACAGATAATACTATCTTTATGTAGTCTGTGCTTAAATTGAAATTTCCTTAAGTGCTGACTGTTGTCTAATGTGAATTTCTAAACTCTGATAGTGATATGAATGTTTCTGTGACTATTCAATCTAATGAGGATAACTGTGCTAGATGCTGACTTAATAGTCTTTAATATACTAAAGATCCCATGTTTGAAGTAATTGTTTATGTGGAAATCTTTTAACACAAGCAAATTGTGATACTAAGCTTGGTTAGGTTTACTTTGTGCATCTTATTACTAAGTCAAAAACTAGAATAATGCTTTTTATCTGTTAAGTTCTGATGTTGGTAAACTTTATGGATGTACTAAGTGCTGATAAGCCTCACTTATCAAAAGAAAAAGAAAAAGAAAAGAAATAAATATCAGGTACTCCTTTGAGATCTAGAGAAAAATGTATGTGGAAGGGAAGACCTAAGTGCATTGCTGGTATTAAGTAATATGCATTAGAAAAGCAAAATAAAATTTTCTTGGTGACTTTTCACATCCTCTGATTACTGGAGAAATACTCTGATAATAGCATAAATTCTGATAAGCAGTCGTGACTCACTTACACTGACAAGCCACTGTAAAAAGGAATTTTAAAATATGCATAAAATGAGCACAAAACAGTTGAGGTGGATTCATGCACAAACTCATTCTAGAGTAGACTTCAGACTAATGATAGATTTTGAGCAAAGTTCTTAGTTATGCCTTATTTCTAAGATATACTGAAGTGAATCAGACTTTACTCTTTGTCTGATATTTAGCTTAATGCACACACTTACACTCCATATGAATGATGAAAATTACTGTGGTGATCAATGTTATTTTAGATGAACAGTTTAAGTGTCAGTTGCATAAATTCTGAGGACAAGTTCTGATAGAAGTTCCGATGATTAAGTTCTGTTGTAATCATATCAGTATTTGTGTGAAGAATTACAGAAATAAACATTCACCTTTTGAGTTAAGGAGCCATATTCTGATGACTTTTAAATTATGATAAAAATCAAGTTCTGATGCTAACGTGGCGGTATTTATTTACTTGGTTTACGTTTAAGTCAATACTTGAACGATTATATTTTTTAGAATATTGGACTATGTGAGATAAAGCAATAATAATCATTTGTTTAGTGGGAACAATTTCTTTTTGAAAAACTGAACGTGCAAAGTAATCATTACTTATTTACCGTGCCTATTAACTCTTGTCTTAACTGCTGCATGGCTGACAAGTGTAAGGTCTGTTCCACTTCTCAATAACTCTTGTCACGTGGGTTGTCTAAGTAAAAGAGATAAAAGATTTTCAAATCTTTTATTCACATATCTATTCTATTCACTCTCTCTCTTTTTCTTATTCTCTCACATTTTCTGATGGTTTTCTTTATAGACATTTTCTCAAACACCTTTCAGGCACTCTAACTTCTCACTTATTTCTGATGGCGCCCAAGGATTTTATTGTTGATGGAGCCAAGTTTGTACCAAATAACTATGCTGCAATCTTGAATAAGGCTGAAGCTCCATCAGATATGCACTTTGTGCAAGATTTATTAGCCAATAGTGAGATTGGGTATGCTTTGACCCAACCTCAAACTGTTTCAAGCAAACAAGTGCTGACATTTTGGAGAACTGGGCTTTTTGATGGTGGTGCTGCTGGTTCACCAAGCATAATTTTCACGTCAGGAGATGTCGAGCATGTGGTTACTCCAGGAGCAGTTCGCAAAGCTCTCCACTTACCTGAAGGTTGTACATTCTCAACAGTGGAGGATCCTGTTTTACAGCAGCTTATGGACAGTCTGGGCTATGAGAAAAGTTTGGGAAAAATGGTTCAACTGAAAAGATCAAATATCAGAAAGGAATGAAGCTTTTTCTTTGATTATATCACCAAGGCATTCACCAATAAATGCTCTAACTTTGATGCTATTCCCATCATGAGTCAGCAAATCGGGTATGCCCTTATCCATCAAACTCATTTTGATTTTGCAAGTGCTGTGCTAGGTTTTATAGGGGATATGATGACAGAGGATAGGAATGTAGTATACTTTGCTAGATTATGTCAGCATATATATACTTATTGTTGTGCTGATGAACCCCAACCAGCCAGTGATTTAATTTCACCCTTTAAACTTTCAAAAAGGGCCTTTAATGATTTGTTAAATGCTGACAATAGGAAACAAATGCTGAGATCCTTACAGATTCCTCAGTCAGTAAAATAAATCTTGGTAAATGCTGATCCACAAACTTATACATCTGTCTATCCTGATGTCCAACCCACCAACTCATCACAACCAACACAACAACCATCAGGACATACCATCTCTCACCAACCTCAAACTCAACCACAACCTTTAGCACATCCAATGAAGCCTTCTTCTTCAAGAGCAAAGATGACTAAGATAGTACCTCAGTCACAGCAGAAAAGAAGGAGAATAATTCTGAAAGATGAGTCAGATAATGAGGAATAGGTTCCAATATCAGAACCTGTTGTTGTAGAAGCTGAGAAGATCTCTTTTCAGAAAGATACTGAAACTGGGAGGTCTAGGCCCCTCAAAAGGCTTAGAAAGCTAAATCCTGATGATGAAGCTCCCAAAGTCTCTACTTCAGCAAAGAGACTTAAAAAGCAAAGATCCGGGAGGGTTGTAAGTGAATCATCACACTCTGAAGAAATCCTGGAAGCAGCAGCTAAGGAAGGGGGTCATGAATCTCTTATCCCAACAGAACCGATCGTCATTGAATTACTTCCCACTGCTGAATCAGCTCACAAGTCTCCTATTCAAGAATAAGAGGATATTCCAGAGCAAGTGCCCACACCTCCTGTGTCTCCTATTAATTATTCAGTACACGCTGAAGATTCACGTACAAGTGATGAAATAGATATTCACAACTTGGTTGTACCTGGTGTTCTGTACTTGGAAGCTCCACCCACTCAAGTTACTCCACCAACAACACCACTTCTAGATGCTGATTTCAATGCAGATATTCCAACAACACTAGTTCTGAATCTAGATGATGAAAATCAGATTGTAGGTGGGCATCAAAATTTGGATGTTGATCAGAACTTAGTTGCAGATCAGAATTTAGAGGATGATGTTGAAACCTCTATAGCCTCACATACTGTTATCCTATCAGAGGATGCTGATACTGCAGGCTCTATAAGTTCTGATGCTGACAAAGCTGAAATTACTGGTGAAGCTGCTACAAATGTAGATGCTGATGCAGCTGGTCCATCTGGACATGCACCTTAACAAGCTCCATGCAAAGCTGATCTAATCAAGAAGTTTGTTAGAGAGGATGCATCAGTACCTTGGAGTGAAACTCCTAGAGGAAATGAGTGGACTAAGGAGTGGAACAAAGTTAATTTTGTTCCTACTGAAAAAATTCTTGTTGAGCACCTGGCCAAAGCTGATGAAATGCTGATAAATGATGATTTCAAGACACAACTGAGAGTTACTGCATTGAGTACCAGGCACCTTCAAGGTCAACACTCAATAACTCATGACAAGGTGAACAAAATTCAAGAATCACTGATCCAACAAGATATGAATGTAAAATTGGAAAAGAACAGGTTTTTTAAGCCAGCCTTTGACCGAATTGGGTATAATGAAAAGACTCAGGAGAAGCAACAAGATCAGATTTCTGAAATTCTAAAGAATCAAGCTTCTCAGCAAACTCAACTCAATGAGATCCAATCCTCAGTGGAATTGCTTGTCTCTCTTCTTCTACCTGCTGATGCCAAAAAGGGGGAGAAAGTGATTAAGTCCAAATGCAAATCTAGTCAAGTACTGAAGGGTAAGGATGGTAAAAATGATGACGAGGGAAACTCTGAAAAGGGTAGAGGTCATGGTCAAGGTTCTTTATCTAGAAAAGATGAAACTTCTATATAGAGATCAAACTCTGATGCTGATAGAAGAATAAGTTCTGGAAAACAAGTTCTGACAAAGCCTGATGTTCCTATACAGGGTGAAAGTCAAGAATCACAGAAGTTTATGCAGACATTGAAGCTTAAGGGGAAGGAAACAACAGTTTACTATCAAGACCCTAAGTTACAGAAGCTGGATGAAGAAATTTCAAAAAGTCTATTTCTCAAAGAAAATCCAGGAATGGACTTTGAAAGTCTAAAGGAAAAAGAAGCCAGACTTAAAGCAGAAAATGTCACATCCAAGTATAAAGCTTCTACTGTTGAAAAGAAACTTCCAAAGCTTAAGGGTATTGTGATTAAGGAGAAGACAAATTCTGAGGCAACCAAATCCAAATTACAAGTGGAGGTTGATCCAAGATCCAAGGGCAAAGCAAAAATTGATGAACCTGTGAAGGTATACATGCCAATCATGGATGAAGAAATAATTAATAATGAAGATACTATTCTGATTTTTAAGAAAAAGGATATTCAAACAACCTTTAACAGACCTCATGTTGTTCAAGATCAGGACTTAGTAAAATCTGATATTACAGTGAAGCAAGCAACCTCTGACATAGCTCAAGTTGGCTTGATATCAGAAGATAAAGAAAAGGAAACCTCTGACATTGCTCATGTTAAACCTTCAAAGATGCTACTACCAGGATTTACAAAAGCTCAACAGACTCAACCTTTGAAGACTACATCAAGTGGTTTTGAAGCAAAAGTTGTTCAAGGAAAGGAAGCAAGAGACAAATCAGGATTGGGTAGTTCTGATGAAAGAAGAATACACAACACTACCAATGATCCAACTTCCTTAAGTGAACCAGAAGTAGGAGCAATTCCTGAAAGATTGAATCAACTTGAATCTGTACAAATGGTTTAGCACTCTATTTTGAAAGAAGATATCATGTTATACTTTATGACAGATGGGAGGGTATTCCAGATCAGGAAGAATGCTATTCCATTGAAGTATTTTGAAGAACTGGAACATGTTCTCTTTCTACTTCAAGTGAAAAATAGATCAACAGATGGTGCTGCAGGTTTTTTAAAATTAAATATTCAAAGACAAAAGAGGCTTTACTCTGTAAAGTCTGACAGCCCATACTGTCCTAAGTACAGATCTCACAGTGGAGATATTGTTGAAATAAAGCCTAATACTGCTAAAATCATCACTACATTTTCTGGTATTAAGGGACTTGAATTCAATCTAGAGTCTGATAAAGCCTATATCATCAGAATGGATCAGGATATAAGAAAAGCTAAATAAATGATCTCAGGGCTGCTATCTTTCAAACTGGTGAAGATACAGTTGAACTGAAAAATGCTAAAAGGAGGATGGTCAATGAACTTGAATATGCTGAGAGAACACTTTTGAAGAACTATCTCAGAACAACTCCTGACATCAACTAGATCAGAAATTGAAGCCAATTCAAAGATCTTTTACTGCCTAAATTCTGAAGTGTATACATACTGAAGCTGATATCAAACTTTAAGGATGGTAAAGCTACAAGGACCGTATGTTGTAGTTATCTAGTCAAATTCTCATGCATTTGTACTTAATGTTTTTGACATCATCAAATAGCTGTTGAACTTGTATATTATGCTAATTTACAAGTTGAGGGAGATTGTTAGATATATTTGTGATGTCATGTCTAATGATGATTTGTGTTTAGTTTTTAGATCTTAACTAACAGGACAAATCAGGACTTAACTGGAAATCAGTACTTATACTGAAGTCAGAACTTAAGATATCAGAACTTAATTTATCAGAACTTAAGTTATCAGAAGATATTTATCAGGAGATAATATCAGGACTTAAGGAGACTTTCAGATAAGGAAGACGACTGATTGAAAGGAAAGAAGATCAAGAGAAACATAAGAAGAGATATGCATGGAGAAGAATTCTATGAAGAATATAATACTTGAAAGAAAAGATAACTAGTTGATATATTTTAGGATGCAGAATCATATTCGATATCAATTAGAAGATTATCTTGTAACTGTGTGTCTATATAAACACAACATAGGGTTTACACTATAAGTGTTATCCTAATCGAGAATATTATTCATTGTAACCCTAACAGCTCTCGTGATATTTGTTCATCACTGAGAGAGAATGGTTCAATTGTAATACTATTTTATTAATAAGATTATTTTGTGTTTTATACTTGTATTCTTAATTCGATTTGATTGTGCTAGACACTGTATTCAACCCCCTTCTACAGTGTGTGTGACCTAACAAATGCCATAAACTACCACAATGAAAACAAAGATTTTGTAGCTTAAACCTAACAGACTGACTCTTAACTCCTGATTTAGGAGATAAAGAATTTATATCTTTATTTTTCCTGCAAAAAGAAGCAAGATGGTTAGAGTTTCCACAGTTATAATATTTCTTTATAGGAGCATTAGGAACAAGCATATAATTATTGTTTTTATTCACACCTTCCTTTCCATTCCTATTTTTCCTAGCTTCCTTTACCTTGTTCACATTTCTAATCTCTTTCAGCTTATACTTAAGCTGCTTCTTTGTCAATAAGCTAATGTTAACTTCAACTGGTTTATCCTGTTTTAATTTTTCAGAAGTTGACTTTTCTTTGACTTCTGTCCTAGACTCTTTCATCTTTTCAGAATCAGACTTTACAGTTTTTACTATAAACTTAATAGGATTTACCTTTGGCTTAGCAGTCTGTTTAACAACAATTGGCTCAATTTGTTCAGTTCTTTTTTTACTTTTATCATCTCCATAACCTAAGCCCTCTTTCCAGTTTCCATTACTTAATAAATTCTGAGTTGTTCTGCCAGAGTTAGTCCAAGTTCTGATAATCTCTCTTTCCTTTTCTAAGTCATCTTTTAGAGACTCATTCAATTTTAGCACTTCATCTCTAACATAAAAAGCATCATCTCTTTCTTTCTGAGTTTGATGAAACATAACTAACTCTTTTTCTAAATAGTCATTCCTCTTTTTAAAAGCAAGATTTTCAGATGTTAATCTTTCACATGTTAAAGTCTGATCTCTATAACTAATGAACATGGTTTTAAGATATAATCTCAACTCAGTAATATCATCAGTATGAAAAGCATAAGTTGTTTGAGGTACCTTTAATTCAGCAGTTTCAGGACTGCCATAAACATTTTCCATCAAGGCATAGTTTACCTCATGTTCAGAATCTGAAGTGTCTGTCCAAATTTTCTTCTTTGTGACAAGTGCCTTGCCTTTGTCACTTTATCCTTTGTTGCAGTCAGGAGATATGTGGCCTCTTTCACCACAATTGTAGCATTTGACATTTGAGTTATCTTCTCTGTCAGACTTTCCTTTACCTTCAGACTTCCTGAATCCTTTCTTATCAGAACTTCCACTTTTCCTGGAAAACTTCTTGCCTTTTCTGAATTTCCAGTAGGCTATCTTTATGATACCATTCACCATAAGAGCACGCAATTCCATCATCTCTTCATCAACATCCATTTCAGGTAAACTTTCAGTTTCTGAATCATCATCATCAGAATATGATGACTCTGAATCAAACTTTATGATGAGAGCATTTCCTTTGCCCCTTTTTAGGCAACAACTTTAGGAGATTCCTCCTCACCTTTAAGAGCAACTATCCTTGACTTTCTTCCATGCCTCTTGCTCCTTTGATCCATCTCAAGTTCATGAGTCTTGAGCATACCATATATTTCATCAAGAGTAGTTTCAGTAAGGTCATAGTTGTCTCTTATGGTAGTAGACTTCAAATCCCAACTTTCAGGAAGAGCTAAAAAGAATTTTAGATTTGAATCTTCAAGATCATATTCCTTGTCTACCAGTGACAGATCATTCAAGAGTTTGGCAACCCTGTCATATAAATCAGTTAATGACTCATCAGCCTTTGAGTCAAAGTGCTCATACTCTTGAGTGAGTACAGTCTTCCTGTTCTTCTTGATTACATCAGTTCCCTGACATCTTGTCTTCAAAGCATCCCATATCTCCTTTGCAGTCTTGCAATGAATAAGCCTGTTTGACATGACATAATCAATGGCACTATGCAGCAAATGCCTTACCATTGCATCCTTGGCAATAGTTGAGATGTCTTCAGCTGTGTACTCACATTTCTCCTTTGGTATGGTCTTTGTTGGTTGATCAGCAACTACAACAGAGAGCTTGGTAGGCTTATGTGGTCCTTCATTAATCCTGTCAAGGTATTCTCGATCTGTAGCTTCCAGAACATAGCCATCTTCACTTTCCATATGGGACACTCAGAAGGTCTCAGTACGGGAACCCTAATAGTCTCATATCGACTGTGGGTTTGAGTGTTTTGAGTTTCTTAAGTTTTGGTGGGCTTGGTTGGAGTTTGTGCTTCTTCAGACATGATTGTTTGGATCTTTACTGTATGTGTGTTAACAGAGATGCTCTGATACCACTTGTTGGGTCACACAACACTGTAGAATGGGGTTGAATATAGTATTTATATAATCAAATCGATTTAACACAAGTATGTAACAAAGATCAAGTAAATTGAATAAACTCTGTTACAATAAGAACTGTTGTTCTCTCTCAGTGATGAACAAATATCACTAAGAGCTGCTAGGTTACAATGTATAATCTTTTCGATAATGATAACACATATAGTGTAAACCCTAAGTCTGTGTTTATATAGTACACAATTACAAGATAACTTCTAATTGATATGGAATACAATTCTGTCTCTTAAAATATATCAATCAGATATCTTCTACAAGTCTTCCAGTCTTCTAACTCTTTCCATGCATATCTTCTTTTATTTTAATCTCGATCTTCTCTCTAGTAAATCAGCTTCCTTCCTTATATGAAAGTCTTCCCGTACTTAAGTTCTGATATGACCTTAAGTTCTGATATTAAGTTCTGACTTCCATTAAGTCTTGATTTCAGTAAGTCCTGATATGTCCTGTTTGTTAAGATCTGAAAACTAAATATGAATCATATTAGACATGACATCTCAAATATATCTAACACGTGACATCCTTTTGAGAGGATGAAACTAGAGTTGTGCTAATTTCCTTTTTAACTACCACAGTTTGTTGGGAAATTGTGGTGTGGCTAGGTTTGGGTACACTTACCTCACCAACCTTATCCTTAGGGTTTATTTGATTTTCACCCTGTCCCTCACCTATCTCACCACCCTTCACACTCCCCTCTTTAGGTTTGGTAGATCTTGCAACTAGTTTCTTTTGAGAGAAACCAGATGGGGCTTTCTTTTTTTTGGATTTTGAAGTTTTTGTTTTGGTAGCTTGGGTAGGCATCTGTTGGGTCATTGGCACAGATGCCATAGCTACACTTAAAGGCAAAGAAATTTGTGAGGTTGGAAGAGTAGTGATAGTGGTGCTAACCTCACTTACCTGAGGGCCCCCCATGATTGGAAAGTAGAAAAGGGGCACCTCTTTGTGGTGACTTGCTCTATTCAGATCTACAATTATTCTCCTTTCTTAAACCCAACAATCCAGTTTGTTGGTTGGATTCTCAATAGCAATATTCTCAATAAGATGGTTAGCAAGAATCATAAAGAATGTAGCATAATAGACCCTTTTACCTCTCTTATTTACTTCCGTTAACTAATAGCCTAATTCAAACATAACCATGTCACTGAAATTATGATAATTATCAGTAACTAGCATATAAAGCATGTTAAGCATGTCAGTATTGACAGAATCAAAATTACTTATTTTTCCAGAAATCACCTCGGTAACTACATCACACAAATTACTCCATTCCTTTCTAAGACCTAGCCTTCTAATCTCACTTAACTTAGAGGTAGGAAGTGCATATCCAATAGAATTAAGCATGGTAACTAAATTAGCATCTGTGTGTTGAACAGTAGTAGTGTTTTCAGGAATCTTAAAGCATGCTTGAATTGTGTCACTGTTAATGCAACATTGCTTATCTTTGAGTGTGAAAGTTATGGTGTTGTCTGTAGACTGGTACACAGCAGTTGTCCATATCTCCTCCACAACTTCACAGTAGATTGTGGGTGATTCTAGCATCGCATAACTGAGTTTATAACTTTTCACAAAATCTATCATTTTGTGAAAATCTTCAGACGCCGGAATTTCCTTGTTCACAAGAGCTACAAAGTTATCCTTCTCATAGATAAATCCAGAATGAGACATGAATTTAACTACTGGTGCCATTGTTAGAGTAAAAGAATTTGCAGAGAGAAAGAGAGTATTTGCTTTGAAGAAGAAGAGAGTTAGAGCAATTGATTTGAGAATGATAAAAGAAAAGAATGAAAATGAATTTTGATTTTATACTATCTCAGAAATAAACTATCAAAAGTAATAAAGTGAAATAAAGTAACGAATCAAAATAGCCCCAAATAGCCGTTTAAAATAAATAAATTGTCAAAATTCTGTCAATTATCCGTCGTGATATACTTACAGACTGTAAGTATATCCGATGGATAATGTTCAGAGTTCCAACGGCCATGATGAAAGCAATTCGACGGATGAGAATAAAACAATTATCCGTCGGGTATAAAATAATCCAGAAAAGTAATTATTTTTATTAAGCTATTCTATTCTGACGGATGATCAAACTAGATGGATAATGAGCATCCGTCAGGATGTAAATTTTGACTTATCCAAAATTTCATCTAAAATAGAAAAATCAATTAAGTTTCTGGCTGAATTACAACTTGCAAAAATATCTGTAATGATTTAAGAGTAATTAAGCATACCTAACTCACTTACCAACCTGGAAAAGGTGGATTCATCAAGTGGCTTAGTAAAGATATCTGCAAGCTTCTTTTCACTTGGAGCAAAATGAAGTTCCACAGTACCATTAATCACATGTTCCCTAATGAAGTGGTACTTGATGTCTATGTGCTTTGTTCTTGAATGCTGTACTGGATTTTCAGTGATGGCAATTGCACTTGTGTTATCACAGAAAATAGGAATTATGTCCACTTGTAGACCATAGTCCAACAATTGGTTTCTCATCCATAAAATATGTGCACAGCAACTACTAGCAACAATATATTCAGCTTCAGCTATAGAATTAGAAACTAAATTTTGCTTTTTACTGAACTAGGACACAAGCTTGTTTCCTAAAAATTGACAGGTTCTTGTTGTACTTTTTCTATCAATTTTACAACCTGCATAATCTGCATCTGAATAACCAGTTAGATCAAACCAGAATCTCTAGGATACCAAATGCCAAGTTTTGGTGTTCCCTTGAGATATCTGAAAATTCTCTTAATAGCTACTAAATGAGATTCTCTAGGATCAACCTGAAATCTAGTACAAAGATAGGTAGTGTAATAACCCCAATTTTTTTTGAAATTTTTGGAAACCCTTATGAATAGTGTTTTGCTAATTATGCTGAATAAGAAAACTTTTCATGTCACACTATGTAGGGGTTCTTTTATTGATCTTCTGGGATATTATTTGTACTCTATGTGGTATATAAGTGTATGTAAAGATCGTCAGAATCCAAATCCGAACACTTTGATTTTTCCCGAAAATCTACCAGATACAGAAAGAATTGAGTATAAGGTAACAGAATAAAAAGGATTTAAATTCAAGGATTATAAGAGATGATCATGAAAGGAATATAATGTATTGAGAAAGGTTAAGGGAACCCAAGTAATAAGATCCCGGGTATGATCCCTCAAACGATAAACGAGAACGAAAGTTAAGCGAACCGTATAACAGATCAGCGGTAATTAGGCAAGCAATTAAGAGTTAATCAAAGAGGTTAGGGATGATGATGCCATCAAACCAACAAGATGACATAGGAAAGGTGACATAATCATGACATAAGGGAAGGAGGTGTGGTTGATTAATAACCACATAATTTTTCATGGGTAAAAAGGTAATTAATCAAAAACAAAAGCTAGCAACCAAGCAAACAAATTAAAAAACACAAAACACTCCATTTTCTTCATCAAGCTCTCGACTTTCCTCCATTTTCAAGGATAAGAAAATCAAAATCCTAGTTCTAAGCTTTGTTAATTAGCAAGGTAATTATCCAAGACTCCTTATGCATAGATATAGCTATCCTACAAGTTTGAGCTCCTAAATCATTCAAAATCTCTTCCTAAAAATCATGGAAGAAGATGGTGAATAGTGTTTTTCAAGAACTAAAATTTTTGTTCTTGAAGTTTTGTTTAGATTAAGCTTGGATAAGGACTTTTAAGGGTGATTCCAAGCTAATTACTTGATTCTCCACTCTCCAATGAAGGTATAACCCCTCCAAACCCTAACTTTATTTGAGTAATTAGGTTTAGTTTTGTTGTTATAATTCATGAGAGGCTTGTTTGTTGTGAATGTAGAGATTAGTTGGTTTCGTGAAGTTTTTGGAGCGGTAATTCTTGGATTGTTGATTAATGAACTTAAGTGTAGTTTAAATTCATGTTTAAGAATAGTATAAATTGATAATGTTGAGTTTTTGGGGCTGTTATGGTGAAGTATGGATGGATTTTTGATTGGGTTGTGATTGTGGGTTGATTGTGAGTTGATTTGGAGTGGTTTAAATTTGGATAATTGCGTAAACATAGCCGTCGTAATGCCCGATTTACCGTAGACTGTTTTTGTTATTAACATCAGAACCCTTGAACTCACTGTTAGGTTTTTACAATTTCCAGTTTTAAATAGTTCATGTTACGAGCTTCGTTTTGATATGTGGTACGCTTGAATCCGATGTACGGTTTAGGAGAAACAACCGTTTTAAGTAACGGCGTTTCGCGACCGAACCATTACCCCTCGCCTTACTTTGAAACCTTGGTTAAGGACCTTAAATGACTAATTGGGGTATGAAACATTTATGTAAAGTGGATTAGGCAGTTGGTAAGGTACTCGCGAAAGAATCGCCTTAAAACCCTCAATGGTTAATTTATTAAAAATGGTGGAGCCGAGGGTACTCGAGCGACTTAAGTGAATCGTTAAGTGCGAAAGCGAACGTTAGGACTCTAAATGGTTAAAGTCTAGTTTCTTAAGCGACCGGGGTTTAATTCCGACTTATGTTGTTGTTCATAGGTTATCGGACCCACTCTAAGCTTAAGTCTATCCGGGAACACTCAGGCAAGTTTTCTATCCGTTATACTGTTGTTGTGATGTATATATATGTATATGCATTATCTTGTGATAGATGCATGATGGTTAATTAGCAAATTCTTGCGATATATTGTAGCATGTGATATGGTATATATGCATGCCTGTTTCGTATTCTTGATACATATATCTGTTGATTCAGTTGATAATACCTATGCTAGAGATAAGCGGTAATTTGCATATACCCTTAGTATAGGGGACCCAAAGGTGAACTTTTTTCTAAAACCGGGAGTCGATGCTCCCGAGTATAATATATATATATATATATTTATATATATATATATATGAATAGTTTTTAAAACTATGAATCAAATAAGGTTTATTCGATAACCTTATTTTATTAATGAATATTATTTTGAATATTCATTCGAGGGCTTATGACCCCGTTTATTTTATTATTGAATATTATTTTGAATATTCATTCGAGGGCTTATGACCCCGTTGATTTTATTATTGAATATTATTTTGAATATTCATTCGAGGGCTTATGACTTCGTTTATTTTATTAATGAATATTATTATTTGAATATTCATTCGAGGACTTATGACTCCGATTATTTACTAATTATTATTCTTTATTTTATTAAGGAATAATGTGTCGATAATCAAACTCAATTTTGATTATTCAAATAAAGATAGTACTTCGTATAAGTATATCTTTGGTTATTTAATATTCATTGCAAGTATAAGTTTTAAACTTCTACTTCAATTATTATTATAAAGATTATTCTTTATGAGGATATTATTTAAATAATAATATTTAGATATTTCCTAATATATCGGGACTGATTTATTTTAGTAAATCAGCATCACTCCAAACATTCCTAAAAATGTTTTGCGAGTCTTCAAAATGATTTTAAAAGTTAGAGCGAATCCCAAAACTCATTTTATATTTAAGATCTTCCTTTCAAAGGGGATTTAAATATTCGTTCAAAACCTGAGGGATCCGGCTATGTGGTGTGTTTTATATTCGCAACGAGGTTGCTATTTTGATAAAAGAGTTTTTGATTACTTACCCAATACTCGGGAAGTAAAATTCTTGGAACAAGTTAATCCATTAACATGCATCGCCTGGGAAATATCGGTGAGTTTTACTTTCCAACTAGATACAACTTCTTGGTGGAGCCGTATCAACAAGTTTCTACTTGGGGAAAGGGGGGACGAGCTTTACGTTTCAGAGTCATGGATTTCATCTGAAATAGGAGTGGCGTAAGTGGTCGAGTGGCGCCGGCCCAGCCTTATTATATTGGCCCAAATGGCCTGGAAGTTCCGCAAGATGGTACATTCCTTAGGAGTCCAGTGTTCGGTTGACAAGTAAATCCGACAGGTTCTCCTCTACATGTAGAAAATGGTGGGGTTGCACTACTACGACTGATCATCGTAAGTGGTCTTCCTGGCGCGGTAAACTCCCGTAATGAGTTCATCATCCAATTGGATATTTCTGCAACACTACCCAGAGCACTTCGATAGAAAGGCTACGGTTGGGCGATTGTTGAGTGTTGGCAGGATCAAGTTTTCAAAATGATGTTTGCATCAAATGAAGTATCTCGTAACTTCATTTTATTTTGATGATATTTTAAAGATTGATTCTATACAAGTTTTGTCTCGTAGCTTAATCTATGGGATGAACTATTTATACATTGAACGGTGGTAGTTCAAGTAGTATTCGGAAAAGATATAAGTATATTGAAGTATCTTGTAACTTCATCTTTTAAACTTATATCTAGTTAATGATTGTCTTATGAATGACAAAGGTTTCAGGAAAACGTTGAGACAAGGTCAGATATATTAGATCACCTTGCAACGATATTTTTATACAGTTATAAACTGGAACTCTGTGTATATTATACATGTCAGAGGATTTCAAAGATTGTGAAAAGTATATGTATATATATACTGAATATTTTGCGACTTGGTCGTGTTAAGATATCAGCTTGGTTCATTTCTTCTTGACCAAGACTTTCATGAGTACTATGAGAATGCTCATATATTGTTAATTATTATACATATTATTTCGGTGGGCTTGTTGCTCACCCTTGCTTTCTTCTTTCATCACACAACATCAGATAGACAAGATGAACAGGACCAAGCTCCCAATTCGCGAGCGGATAGGAAACGTTCCGCAGTTTCCTATAGGCGTTGATGTCGTTGTAGCTGAGGTAGGAACTACCAATAGGCTAGGCTTTCAACTTTTGATGTACCAAATTTATGTATCTTTATCAATTGTAATAATGGCAAAGAAATGTAAATTTATTTAGAAACCCTTTTAAGGTGTAATGGCATATAATTTTGGAATAAAATGACTCGTGTTATTTTTGGATATTCATCTCTGAGACTATAACTTGTGGTGTGTGTGTTTATTGAGGGGCCACAGTACAGAGTAGTTGATTGTTTATTAAGATTGGTTGTTATTAAGGGAAATGGAACTCGTGACAACCCGGATCCCCGACCCCAGATTTGGGGGTGTTACAGGTAGCAAGCATTATATCTGGCCTACTAGCTGTTAAGTACAGAAGTGAGCCAACCATGCCCCTATAGCTTGAAATATCCATAGGCTCTTCAGTAGTGTTTAATTTAAGTTTAGTTGTAGTGGCCATGAGAGTTTTTGAAAATGTGCAATCCATTAGATCAAACTTCTTTAAAAGATCAAAAATATATTTAGTTTGAGTAATGAATATTCCATCACTAACTTGCTTAACTTGTAAACCAAGAAAGTAAGTTAGTTCTCCCATCATGCTCATTTCATACTTACTTTGCATCAATTTAGCAAACTTTTTGCAAAGTTTTTCATCTGTAGAGCCAAATATAATATCATCTACATAAATTTGAACAAGTATACTAGAGCCATTAACATTTCTAAAGAATAAAGTTTTATCAACAGTACCTCTTGTGAAGTGATTTTCCAAAAGAAACTTTGATAAAGTGTCATACCAAGCTCTACGTGCTTGCTTCAATTCATAAAGTGCTTTCAGAAGATAATAGACATATTCTGGAAAATTTGGATCTTCAAAACCAGGAGGCTGACTGACATAGACTTCCTCCTTCAAATCTCCATTTAGAAAGGAACTTTTAACATCCATTTGATAGATTTTGAAATTTGCATGGGCTGCATAGGCTTAGAAAATTCTGATGGCTTCAAGTCCTGCAACAGAAGCAAATGTTTCATCAAAATCTATTCCTTCTTGTTGATAGTAGCCCTTAGCAACCAGTCTAGCTTTATTTTTTATCACTATGCCATTTTCATCCATCTTGTTTCTGAATACCCACTTGGTGTCAATTGGATTCTTTCCTTTAGGTTTGGGTACCAGCTTCCATACCTTGTTCCTTTCAAATTGGTTTAGCTCAACCTGCATAGCTAAAATCCAATCAGGATCCAAAAGAGCTTCTTTTACCTTCTTTGTTCTTCCTTAGAAAGGAAGCTGCTATACATACACTATTCTTGAGTTGCTTTCCTTGTTTGAACTATAGCAGATGCATCGCCAATAATGAGCTCAAAAGGGTGATCTTTAGTCCATTTTCTCTGTTGAGGTAGATTAGCTCTAGATGAAGAGGGCTTATTGTTGTCTTGATGTGTGACTGAGTTTTGATTATGAGAAACTCCCCCTGAGTTTGTGAATCTTTGATTGGAGGAAGGGGTTCTATCTGTAGGTAATCTGTTTTGACTCTCAGCTTCTCTCATTGTTCTGACGGATGATGCACTTTGTATTTCGACGGATGAAGCTGATTGTCTACCGATGGATGAAGCAGATTCTCTACTAACGGATGAAGTATTTTGTAACTCGACAGATGTTGAATTATGTACTTCATTAGTTGTAGATTTTTCTGCATTATCCTTAGTCACTATTTTTTGATCATTTTCATCATCCCTGTCATCATTAACCATCTCAATATTATCAAACTTGAGGCTTTCATGGAAATCTCCATCTTGCAGTCCTTCAATTTTTTTGTCATCAAACACAACATGTACTGATTTCATAACAATGCTGGTTCTTAGATTGTAGACTATATATGCCTTTCCAACAGCATATCCAATAAAAATTCCTTCATCTGCATTGGCATCAAACTTCCCATGTTGATCAGCTTGATTCCTTAAGATATAACATTTGCAGCCAAAGACATGAAGAAAATTTAAAGTTGGCTTCCTATTCTTGAACAATTGATATGGAGTCATGCATTTGGCTTGATTGACCAAAGAAATATTCTGAGTGTAGTATGCAGTACTCACAGCTTCAGCCCAAAAATATGTTGGTAACTTTGATTCTTCAAGCATTGTTCTTGCAGCTTCGATTAGAGATCTGTTTTTCCTTTCCACCACTCCATTTTGTTGAGGAGTTCTAGCTGCAGAAAACTCATGCATAATTCCATTTTCTTCACAAAATGATCTCATCACAGAGTTCTTGAACTCAGTTCCATTGCTACTCCTGATTCTTCTCACTTTGAAATCAGGATGATTATTGACTTGCCTTATGTGATTGATGATGATTTCACTAGCTTCATCTTTGGACTTTAGAAAATATGTCCAAGAGAACTTTGAGAAATCATCTACAATTACTAGGAAATATCTTTTCCTTGAGATAGACAACACATTGACTGGTCTAAATAAATCCATGTGCAAAAATTGCAAAGGTTCTTCAATTGTTGAATCAAGCTTCTTTCTGAATGATGTTTTGATCTGTTTTCCTTTCCGGTAGGCATCACACAATCCATCCCTAGTGAACTCCACTTGAGGAATTCCTCTAACCAATTCTTTCTTGACAAGCTCATTCATGGTCTTGAAGTTTAGATGGGACAACTTCTTGTGCCATAGCCAACTTTCATCTTGACTTGCTTTACTGAGAAAACAAGTGACTGATTCTTCATTTGATGAGTTGAAGTCATCTAGGTACACATTTCCTTTTCTCACTCCAGTGAGAACCACTTTGTTGCCCTTTTTGTTTGTCACGACACATGCTTCTGAATTGAAAGTAACTGAGTTGCCCTTATCACAAAGCTGGTTGATACTCAACAAATTATGCTTGAGACCATCCACTAGGGCAACCTCTTCAATGATGACATTGTCTTTTGAAATCAAGCCATATCCCACAGTATAACCCTTACTGTCATCTCCAAAAGTAATACTTGGGCCAGCTCTTTCCTTGAACTCAGTGAGCAGGGTAGAATCTCCAGTCATGTGCCATGAGCAATCTCTATCCAGATACCAGAGATTCTTTCTGTTTCCCTACACACATCAAAATGAAATCAAGTTGATTTTGGTACCCAAGTTTCCTTGGGTCCTGCCTTGTTAGCTTTCTTCTTTGGTTTCTTAGGTTTGATCTGATTTGACTTGAGAATTTCAGATTCATCCTTAGTCATTTGAGTTGAACCTTTGAAACCAGACATTAAAACAGAATTATCATGCACATTTTGTTTTACATGAAAATGCATACTATTTGCAAACATGTTATTCCAGTAAGTCATGCTAAATGACATTTGAGGCATACTAAGCATAATAAGGATTAGGCGCAAATGGCCTATTAGCAAATTGTGCATTCATATTCTGAGTAGACATAGCATTCATAGGCATGGTAGGCATGATAGTCATGTTGGGAAAAGAAGAGGGTGCAAACATGGGAGTATACATGGCAAGCTTAAAATTTAACAGACAAATGATTAACACTACCACACTTAACACAGATTTTTCTTGGTGCATATTTATCAGGTGTGTAGTTGTTATGTTTGTTAATTCCTACTTTCCCATTTCTATTGTTTTTCTTTTTATCTTCTATTTAACCTCAATCTTTTCTAATCTGTCATTCAATTTGCTTGATAAACAGATGCCCGACATTAACTCTCTTTTCTTTTCTAACTTGACTCGATTCTCCTGGAATAAAGTTTTTAGAAACTGATCCATATTTCTCATTTAATTTAGCTAGCTTAGCTTTTCTAACTGGTTTACTCACAACCGACATATTTGGCTCCTTGTCTCTCGACGGATAATCCTTTTGATTATCCGACAGATGATTTTGATCATCCGTCGAGTCCGCATCTGTTAACAATCCTTCAACCAAATTGGACTAAATTTCTCTTTACTCTTCTTCCAAGCTGCATCACAAAAGGACTCAATACCTTGAACTTTAGTGATTTGAGCATGAACATCTCTAAATGATTTCCATGCCTTAATCACTTCCTGTTCTCGTTCAAGTTACTTCTTTAAAATTTCTTCTTTCTTCAAGGATTCAGTTAATTCATCCTTAGCAATCTTACACTCAATTCTCAATTTTTCAAATTTAATAAACTGAGATTCTAGCACATTATTCCTCTCACTTAAAAACATATTGTTTCTTTAATTTTAGCATTTTCCTTAGTGAGGGACATAAATGTAACACGCAGGTGATACAATTCTATAGACATATCATTTATTGCATCATTACACTCAGTTTTAGATAAATGTGCTAGGTTAGTGGTGATTACCTGATTGCTTGAAGAACTGGTCTCTGTTTCATCTGATTTTACCATCAGGGCTAGGTTGACATAGCTTGTATTTTCATCTTCATCCATTCCATCTGCAGCCCAGTCATTCTCTTGTGTGATGAAAGTCCTTTCCTTTTGCTTGAGCAACTCAAAGTATTTCTGACAGGCTCAAACTTCATTTTGCTGGAATCAGACTTTCTACATTCATTGGCAAAATGACCCGCCAAGCTACATTTGAAACACTTGAATTTTGACTTATCAACCATGTTTCTGTTTGGCTTGGCTCCTCCAAAATTCTTCTTGAATTTGAGCTTGGAAAATCTCCCGGATAAAAATGCTAGGTGAACATCAATATCATCCATGTCATCTTGGCTCAACTGATCTTCATTCTCAGCTACTAGCCCTTTACCCTTTCTTTCACAGACTTTTGATGTAGACTCAACAGCTTCCACCTTCATCTCTTTCTCCTTTTCCAACTCAGCAATCAGTGCTATGGATTCTCCTTTCTTCCTTCCTTTCTCCATCCTTTCATCTTGCTCTATTTCAAGCTCATAAGTTTTCAGGATGCCATACAGTCTCTCCAAGGTAAACTCCTTGTAATCTTGTGAATTTCTCAATGAGACTTTCATTGGCTTCCACTCTTTTGGGAGAGATCTAAGGAACTTGAGGTTGAGTCTTTTGTTTGATAGACTCTTCCATTCAGCTTCAGAGCATTTAGTAGCTTTTGAAATCTACTAAATATATCAGTGGGTGACTCACTTTCTTCACAGTGGAAATGCTCATATTGCTGAATCAGGAGCTGCATCTTGTCCTCCCTTACTTGCTCCGTACCATCCCAGATAATCTATATTGTGTCCCAAACCTCTTTGGCTATTTACAGTTAATGATGTTGTCAAACATATCACCATCAATACCATTGAACAAAATGTTCATGGCCTTCTTATCCTTCCTGACTTGCTTAATATCAGGGTCTGACTATTCATGCCTAAGTTTTGGAACAGATGGTTTATTTGCTCTCACAGATACATGAGGAGCTCTCTCTATACAGTCCACATAGGCCTCATCTTGGGAAAGAAGATGTAGGTGCATCTTCACCTTCCAGTGGTGATAATTGTCTTTGTCCAGAAATGGGATTTTCACTCCAACATCCTTTTTGTTCATCTTGTTGTTTGTTGTGATCTTTACACACTTTGTGCTTCAAGACCTTGCTCTGATACCAATTGTTATTCCCTAACAATACAACAAGAATTAAAGGGGGGGGTTGAATGTAATTCTGGCTCCTTTTCCTGATTTTAAAAATGTTTTAACTTAATACATATAACAGTGTTTGATTTTCTGAAGTGCGGAATAGAAAGATAATTAAAATCAAAACACTAAGTAGTAAAACACAAGGCTTTAAAACTTTCTGGTGGATTTGAATGTATCCACTATATATATATATCAGAATGAGAACTCTGTGAAGCTTTGAATAGCTCACAGCTGCTTTGCAGAATACAGCTTGATATATTTCTCTGAAAATAAACTTGCTTAGTTAAGTGTTCTACTTTCTACTTTTGGTTTATATATCATCAAGTTACATGGTAGTAAGACAAGATAATAAAACAAAAAATATCTAGCCTAACTCCATGCTGCTTCACTACTCTATTCCAGCATCTTTGAATATCTTCACATTTGCATGAAAATGGTAATGCTTCTTTGTTCTCGAAATCCTGCTTAACAGGCTGCCACATTCCTTTTGCAAACACCCAACACATGTGACTGTGTTGTCACTGTCAATAACTATTTTGAATTTGATCATCCATCGGGACTATGTTGGTCATCCTTCGGGAACTTTGTTGATCATCCGTCGGGAATCTTGTAGATCATCTGTCGGGAATCTATCTGCCACTTAACTATATTTCACTTATACAGAATTACAATACATCTCATATTTACACTTAGTCAACCTATTCTGCATATCAATCTAGTAGACAATATGACTCAAAGAACCCTACACAGTCTACCAGACTAAATCATGTTGTTTGCAGAAATGTGCTACAGTACTTATTTGTTACATAAGCTACACTCTCGATGGATGTCAAATTGTCATCCGTCGGGACTATAAAGTTCATTCGTCGGGACTATATTAGATCATCCGTTGAGAGCTACAAATTTCACTAAGTTAAATCTACTAAGGTGTTTTGTTTGACTTATCATCAAGTTCAAAACATATTCCTAACAACAACATATCAAATATGGTCCAGAAGCTGGTGTTCTCCATGGCTCACAACATGCACATAAATATGGGCTTATTAATCCTGGAAGAACTTAGCACTAGGCTCACAATGCCCCGAGCTATAAGAGGTAAGGAAATCTTCTTTCCTAGGTGTTAGTCCCTAACAATGCAACAAGAATTACAAAAGGGGGGCTGAATGAAATTCTTGAAACTTTTTCATAAAGATATAAAATGTTCTCTCTTAATAATATATAACTGTGTGAATTGATTTGCAAACTGCGGAATAATAACTTGGAATGAATCAATACACAAGTAATTAAAAACACAAGTCTTTAAAAACTTTCAGGTGGATTTGAATGTATCCACCAGAGATATATATTATATTAAGAGAACTCTGTGTAGCAATTAGCTCACAGCTGCTTACAAATATGAACAACTAAGTTTTCAGAGAAATGCTAAGAATACAGCTTACAAATGTTTCTCTGAGAATAATAATTTTGCTCAGTTGCTTAGTGTTCTATTTGCTACTTCTTGGTTTATATATCACCAAGATTACAAAGTAATAAGACAAGACAATAAAACAAAACCTATCAAGTCTAATACTATGCTGCTTCATTACTCTATTTCAGCATCTTTGAATATCTTCATAATAGCATGGAAATGGAAATGCTTCTTTGTTCTCTAAAACCCAGTTGAATAGGCTTCCACATTCCATTTGCATACATTCGACGCATGTGACTGTGTTGTCACTGTCAACAGATGTTTGAATTCTTTATCCGTCGGGTTCATGATCATCTGTCGGGTTGCCTTGTTCATCATCCGTCGAGTGGCATTGTTGTTTATCCGTCGGGTAGCTTTCTGACAAATGACTTCATTTTATTTATGTAGAATTACAAGACATCATCTATGTACAATTAATCAACCTATTCTGCATATCTAGTTAAAGTCAACATAACTTGAGTACTACTACAGAATCTAAACAATGTGTATGCAGAAATGTGCTACAGACTTATTATTACACAAGCTACTCACTCGATGGATAATAAATCATCATCCGTCGGGACTATATTGAGTCATCCGTCGAGACTACAATCATTATCCGTCGAGTGCTAAATTTTTCACTTGGTAAATTTTATTAAGGTGTTTTGTTAATGAACTCATCAAGTTCACAACATGTTCACAACAATCTCCCCCAATTTATGTCTACTGGAATTGTAGCCATAAATTAAGGGAAACTTGATGATAATAAAACACCCTAAAAATACAACTTTAAAAGAAAGTAGATAATACTGTAAAGTGCTTCAAATAACAAAATGTACAAAGTTTTGCTCACAGTCATTTTCAAGGTGCTCCTCTAGCCTGAGCAGATTAATCTATTTACTTGAAGATCTGGATCTCTTTCCAAGCTTTCTGTTATTTTCTTCTATCTGATTTTGGAGCTATCTGTGGAATTCCAGTTCATCAGATTCTGAGAGATTTAGCTTTTCTTACATTTCCAAAAGAGTCTCACTGCTAGAGATGCTCAATTGGTCTTCTAATCTGAAAAATCTTCTCACTCCTTTGTCATCCATGAACTCCATCAACCAGTAGGGCCTTAGATGCACTCTTTTCCCTGTGTAGGGAATGATTAGAGTCTTTGGGAGTGCATCTTTAGCTCTAATACTCCTCATTTCTTCAATCTTCTTTAGAACCAGTCTTCTTGCAGTTACATTGAACCCAAAGTTCTTCTTAAAAGATGAATAAACCTTTATCAGTATAGCTTGGCTTTCTTGAAGGATCCTGTGAAGTGGCCATTGAATCTCCTTTCCTCCCTTGTACTTGAAAACCAACCTTTCAGGTAGATTCCCGTAGGCATCAATTTCTCTTACTTCTTCTAGTTCATCTAGATAGATATTTATATCAGATAATTCCTTGATGTCACATAAGTACATGTAATCTCCCTTGTTGACTTTGGATTGAGCTTTAGTTAGAGACTTGGATTTGAGAGGTGACAACTTCACTTTCTTGACTGCTCTTGACTTTGTCCTTTTTGGATTGCTAAGGATTGGCAGATTGAAGTCAGGAATTGGTAGACTCTCCCAGTCTATTGGTTCATCCTTAGGCACAATAGGTTCACCATAAATGTTCTTGTAAGGATCCACCACCTTCATGTCTTCAAATACCATAGAGGGTTTTGATGCTTGAGTTGTAGTTAGAGTGGATTCCTTGGAAAACTGATATTCCAATTCCTTATCAACAAAGTCTAATTTCCTTTTGGTTCTTTTGGCCAATTGCTTGTATCTTGGTGCTTTCTTCTGTAGTGGTTCAACTTGCTTCTTTGGATCTTGAGATTCAGTGATCTCAGATGGCTGAGCAGGAATTTGTTGTGTTGGTTTTACAGCTTGCAGCTTGGCCAAGATAACAGCTTGCTCTTTCTTTTGCTTAGCCTTTTTGGCATCTAGAGCAGCTTGCTTCTTTTCTTGCTTTAGTCTTGCCTTTTCTTCTCTCTTTGCTTGAGCAAATTGAGGATGTCCAGCCACCACACAAATTTCTTTACCATTTCTGAAAACTTTAGCAATTCTCCTTTTTAAAGCTGAATCAGCTGGATCCTTGTAGAAGGCAATTGATCTTGACAGAAGTTTCTTCTCATCAGGCTTAGGTGTCTCATACACTGTATCCAAAGGGTTCTTTAATGATGATTTTGGATAGTTCACCCTTGGCTTCAGAATTATTTCAGCATTTGAAGATTTGATGCAGGATGGCTGTCCCCTTTCCAGATAGTTCATGCTCATTTCATTCAAAGAAATTTGCTTGACTTGAGAGTGATGAATGGCTGATTTTTTTGGCTTCTTTACTAGCCCAAACTTCTTTTGAATGTCCTCATCAATTTTCTCCCAGTTGATTGGCTTCAACTGCTCCTTTTCAGCTGCTCTTATATTGGCTGTTGCTTAATTGATCAGATCAATACTGTCTGTTTCTGGTGGCTTGGTGAAAGCAATTGTAGGCACAATTACTTTACTGATTTGAATGTGAAGCTTCTCCCCCTTACTTGGTCCTTTCTCCCCCTTTTTGTTATAATCAAGTTGAGTAGAGGAGGAGGTTTGTGCAGCCACCAGTTTCTGAAGCAAGTTTGTCTGTTGAGCATGATGCAGATGAATGGCTGTTAGAGATGTTTCCATAGCTGACATTCTTGTATCCAAGGCATCTATCTTTTTGGCAAGATCAGAATTTTTCCTGAGTTGTCTCATGATGTCAAGCATTGTAGCTTCTGGAAGCTTATAGTTCATCTTGTCAGAAATAGCCTTTTTTATTTCATCAATATCACCCTTGATGGTGTTGACATCTCTAGCATGTTGGAAGCCTTGAATCTGTTGTAGTTGCAGAGAAGCAAGATGTGCTTGAAGGAGCTTCTTGGTGTTGGTATTTGTAGTGGTTTGAAGAGCAGAATTTGTCTGATTTATGAGTTGGATCAGGGTTGTCTTGAAGTAATGTTCATCACAATATTTTGAAAATGCCCATGATGGCATGCCTGATCGTGAACTGGAACCTACTTCTCCCCCTATGTCCAATGGCTCTTCTTCACTATCTCCACCTTCATCTCCAAAGAAATTTGTGAACCACCAGTCTCATAATCAACATCACCAGCTGTAGAGGGCAAAGCTGTGATGGCATCCTTAGCTCTTAGCATTGACTGAGTGGTATGCACCAAATTGAGCATCCTTTCTGTATTATCATTTCCCTGTTCAGCTAGAAGTTGATAAGCTGGAACAGGGTGAGTAAATGCCTCAGCATCAAGGGAGGTGAAATCTATAACAGCTTGAGGTTGCTGAGATAGTCCCTCCCTGTCTGCATCCTGGATATTCATTAACTCACTAGCAATGACATCCATCCTTATAGCTCCTGTAAATGCATTTCTCTCTTGTTCTCTCTTTTGTTGCATCAGGGTCTCACCCTGGCTCCCCACCCTCACACCCTCACCTTCACCATCTAAGGTGGGACTCCTCTCACTCTCTTTTTCCAATCTTGAAGAAATAGATTGCATATTTTCACTCTTTTCCTCTCCTTTTTCCTGGGAGCAACCCAGACTCTCACTCATAACACTCTCTTCCCTCAATTCTAAGAGTGACTGTACAACCATTAAATCTTCTACACTAGAGATAATAGATAAAATTTGAAGTTGTACAGAGACACCCGACGGATGAGGAATATCCATCGGGTTAGCAGTTTGACTATCCGACGGATAAATGTTGTTAAGCTTATCCGTCGGGATACAATCACTACTCGACGGATGAGCAATATCCATCGAGAGAGTAGAAATGAATGAACTTGGAATTGAAACTATTGTGGACTCTGTGCTGATTGATGAGATTTTGGGCACAGATGTTTCAACAATTCCTGAAAGAATTGGCAAGTGAGCCAACAAATCATCCAAAAGATGATGCTCACTTGCACTAGATTTTGGCTTCCCCAACAAAGTTAAAGAAGGGGAATCAGGAATTGATGTGTTGATCATATCCACATCCAGAGAGTTTGTGGGAGAATTTGGTGTTTGAGGTGCTTCTATAACTAATGATTTGGCTGTGACTCCATATTTATTGGAGCCACATCAAGCTGAATTTGTGAAGGTGCAGTGACTGTGTCTTTAGCACCAGTTTGCACAGTGTGTGAACCCTGTGCATCCCCAAAGGTTTTTGATTTCTTCTCTCTGGCATAAGTTTGGGGTGAGCTAGTGTCCCTTACCCTTTTGACCCGTGCTCTTGGTTGAGAGCTTTGTTCAACAGTCACATCCTTTTGGGAGGATGCAACTAGAAATGAGCTTTTATCCTTATTAATCACTACAGTTTGTTGGGAAACTACAGTGTGGCTAGGCTGGGAACCACTCAACTCTCCATCCTTATCCTTAGGGTTTCTTTTATGTTCACCCTGTCCCCCACCTACCTTTCCCACCTTCACACTCCCCTATTTGGTTTTGGTGGATTTTACAACTGGAATCTTTTGAGAGATACCAGAGGGGGCTTTCTTTGATTTGGATTTTGAAACTTTTGATGGTTTGGTAGCTTGCGTAGGCAACTTTTGGGTAATTGACAAAGTTTCCATAGCTACACTAGAATTCAAAGAAATTTGTGAGGTTAGAATAGTAGGGACAGATGAACTTACCTCACTTACCTGAGGTGCTTCCATTACAGGGAAATAAAAGAGTGGCACCTCCTTGTGATGGTTTGCCTTGTTTAAATCTGAAATAATTCTTCTCTCTTGAACCCAACAATCTAATTTGTTGTTTGGGTTCCCAAGCACAATTCCCTCAGAGACGTGGTTAGCTAGCATCATGAAAAATCTAGCATAGTAAACATTTTTACCCCTCTTGTTTAACTCCCCTAATTTAAACCCCAACTCAAACAAAATAAGATCACTAAAATTAAAGAACTTATCTATAACTAGCATGTAGAGCATGTTAAGCATATAAATATTGACAGAATCAAAATTACTGATTTTACCAGAAAAGACCTTGGTAACTACATCACACATGAAACTCCATTCTTTCCTAAGACCCAACCTCTTAATATCACTTAACTTAGAAGTAGAGAGTGCATAGTTCATGGAATTAAGCATATTAACAACATCAGTATCTGTCTGTGGTGAGGTCACAGTATTATCAGGAATTTTGAAACATGCTTTAATAACATCACTATTGATACATAATTCCTTACCTTTAATAGTGAGTATGATGGTCTTATCAGTCGAGTTGTATGAAGCAGTAGTCCATATCTCTTCAACAACCTCACAGAAGATGGTGGGTGATTCTAGCATTGCATAGCTGAGTTTACAGTTCTTCACAAAATCCATCATTTTGTGGTAGTCACTTGAATGTTGAATCCCCTTGTTTACCAAAGCCGTGAAGTTGTTTTTCTCATAGATGTATCCAGTTTGTGACATGATCTTGACTACTAGTGCCATTGTTAGAGAGTGGAAATTGCAGAGATAGAGATGATAGTCGCTTTTGAGAGATAGAATTTAGAGCAGATAATTTGAGAATGATAAAAGAAAAGCAATGGAAATGAAATAAGCTTTTATACTATCTCAAAAATTACTGGCAAAAATAATAAAGTAAAATAAATTAACCAATGATATTTTCCCAAAATAGCCGTTTAAAAATAAACTGTAAAAATTCCATCAATTATCTGTCATGTTATGCTTACAAACTGTAAGTATACTCGATGGATAATGTTCAGGAAATTAACGGCTAAGATTAAGACAATTCGACGGATGAGGATAAACTGTTATCCGTCGAGTTATAAAATATTCCAGAAAAATAATTGATTTTTATTTACAAACAGTATTCCGACGGATGATCAAACTCGATGGATAAAGATCATCCGTCGAGATGTAAATTTTGACTTAGCCAAAATTCCATCTAAGACTGAAAAATCAATTAAATTTCTGGCTGCATAACAACTTGCAAATTATCTGAAAAGATTTCAGAATAATTTAGCATACCTAACTCACTTACCAACTTTGAAAAGGTGGATTCATCCAGTGGCTTGGTAAATATATCTGCAAGCTGCTTTTCACTTGGAACAAAATATAGTTCCACTGTACCATTCATTACATATTCCCTTATGAAGTGGTACTTGATGTCTATGTGCTTTGTTCTTGAATGTTGCATTGGATTTTCAGTGATGGCAATTGCACTTGTGTTATCACAGAAAATGGGAATTCTTTCCACTTGCAAACCATAGTCTAGCAATTGGTTTTTCATCCACAAAATCTGTGCACAGCAACTGCCAGCATCAATAAATTCAGCTTCAGCTGTAGAAGTAGAAACTGAATTTTTCTTTTTACTGAACCAGGACACAAGCTTGTTTCCTAGAAATTGACAGGTTCCTATTGTACTTTTTCTATCAATTCTACAACCTGCATAATCTGCATCTGAATAACCAGTTAGATAATCTCTAGGGTACCAAATGCCAAGTTTTGGTGTTCCCTTGAGTTATCTGAAAATTCTCTTAATAGCTACTAAGTGAGATTCTCTAAGATCAGCCTAAAATCTAGCACACAAACATGTAGCAAACATTATATCTGGTCTACTAGCTGTTAAGTAAAGAACTGAGCCAACCATGACCCTATAACTTGAAATATCTACAGACATTTTAGTAGTGTTTAATTCAAGCTTAGTTGCAGTGGCCATGAGAGTTTTTGCAGATGTGCAATCCATTAGATCATACTTCTTTAAAATATTATAAATATATTTAGTTTGACTAATGAATATTCCATCACTAAGCAAACCAAGAAAGTAAGTTAGTTCTCCCATTATACTCATTTCATACTTACTTTGCATCAATTTGGCAAACTTTTTGCAAAGTTTCTCATCTGTAGAGCCAAAAATAATATCATCTACATAAATTTGAACAAGTATGCTAGAGCCATTAACATTTCTAAAGAATAAAGTTTTATCTACAGTATCTCTTGTGAAGTGATTTTCCAATAGGAACTTTGATAAAGTGTCATACCAGGCTCTAGGTGCTTGCTTCAGTCCATAAAGTGCTTTCAAAAGATAGTAGACATATTCTGGAAAATTTGGATCTTCAAAACCAGGAGGTTGACTGACATAGACTTCCTCCTCCAAGTCTCCATTAAGAAAGGCACTTTTGACATCCATTTGATAGACCTTGAAATTGGCATGGGCTGCATAGGCTAAGAAGATTCTGATGGTTTCAAGTCTTGCAACAAGAGCAAATGTTTCATCAAAATCTATTCCTTCTTGTTGATAATAGCCCTTAGCAACCAATCTAGCTTTGTTCCTGACTACTATGCCATTTTCATCCATCTTGTTTCGGAATACCCATTTGATGTCTATTGGATTCTTTCCTTTAGGCTTGAGTACCAGCTTCCATACCTTATTCCTCTCAAATTGGTTTAGATCCTCCTGCATAGCTAAAATCCAATCAGCTCCTCCTGCTGTATAAACATTCTTCTTGAGTTGCTCTCCTTGTTTGAACTCTAGAAGATACATCACCATTGATGAGCTCGAAGGGGTGATCCTTTGTCCACTACCTTTATTAAGGTAGATTAGCTCTAGATGAAGAGGCCTCATTGTTGTCTTGATGTGTGATTGAGTTTTGATTATTAGAAATTCCCCTCGAGTCAATGGATCTTTGATTTGAGAAAGGGAAAATTTCTTTAAGTGATCTATTCTGACTTCCAGCTTCTTTTGATGACCCGGCGGATGGTGAATCTTGAGTACCGACGAATGAAGCTGGTTGTCTCCCGACAGATAAGGCAGATTGTCTCCCGACGGATGAAGCATTTTGCAACTCGATAGATGTTGAATTTTGTGCTTCATTGGTAGGAGATTTTTCTGTAATATCCTTTAATATTGTTTCTTAATCACTTTTATCATCACTGTCATCACTAACCATCTCCACATTGTCAAATTTGAGGCTCTCATGGTAATCTCCATCTTGCATTCCTTCAATCTTTTTATCATCAAACACAACATGTATTGATTCCACAACAATGTTGGTTCTTAGATTGTAGACTCTATATACTTAACAACAGCATATCCAACAAAAATTCCTTCATATGCTTTAGCATAAAACTTCCCATTCAGATCAGTTTGATTTCTCAAGATATAGCATTTGCAGCCAAAGACATGAAGAAAATTTAGAGTTGGCTTCTTGTTCTTGAACAATTGATAGGGAGTCATGCATTTTGCTTGATTAACCAGAGAAATATTCTGAGTGTAGCATGCAGTATTTACAGCTTCAGCCCAGAAATATGTTTCTAACTTAGACTCTTCAAGCATTGTCCTTGCAGCTTCAATAAGTGACCTGTTCTTCCTTTCTACTACTCCATTTTGTGGTGGAGTTCTTGCTGCTGAAAACTCATGCAAAATCCCATTTTCTTCACAAATTACTCTCATGACAGAATTCTTGAACTCAGTTCCATTGTCACTCCTGATTATTCTAACTTTGAAATCAGGATGATTATTGACTTGCCTTATGTGATTGATGATGATTTCACTAGCCTCATCTTTAGACTTTAGGAAATATGTCCAAGAGAACTTTGAGAAATCATCTACAATTACTAGGCAAAATCTGAAGGGTTTTTAGCATATAAACGCAGCGAAAACTTAAATTTAATCTTAAAAAAAACCGAAACCCTCCGCAGGATCCATGCGAAAAAATAATATTTAATTCGTAGTTCAGTGTGTTTACCTTAAGAAGCTTTACGTTAATGGAAAGATGGAGGTCTTTAATAGCGATCCAAGAACGATGAACGGAGATCCTTAGGAGCTGCTCCTCAAGTGTGAAGTACTCCACCGGTATCCACCAAGAAAACGATGTAATGAAGGAGGAAGAGATGGAGAGAATTAGGGTTTTGTAAATCTTTTTGGTTGAGGCAAAAATAGGGTTTATAATAGTATATTTATAGGCAAAATTTTCAGCTAAAAATTTTCTAATAAAATATTATTATTATTAACCCTGTATTATTCTCACTAATAATTAAAACACCTTTTAATTATTAATCCTTTTTCTAAACTCTTTAGAAATAATTCTCTCACTTGATTTAATTTCCAAAAATTAAATTCTTAATTAATAATATTAAGAACCTTTTCTTAATTAATTTATAATCAATTAAATCTCATTTAATCAATTATTAAATTTGCCAATTAATTATTTATTTCATAAATAAATAATTATTAGCCATTATTAATTAATTCCTCCACCATTAAATCATTCTCTTTTATGGTGTGACCCTGTAGGTTCAATATTAAGCCGGTAGTAGAAATAAATAATAATAAAACTATTTTATCATTATTTATATAAATTCTCTAATTTATTAAATATGATTAATTAATTAATCATATTTATTCTACATCGTGAGAGATACTTCTCAGCATATCACGACTATCCGGATAATACGAATTCACTGCTTAGAATACCAAGAACCTATTCAGTGAGTAGTTACCGTACAATTAATTCCTTCTACCCTGCAATGTCACGATTAAATACAAGGCATGGAACTTGTGTCAAGCCTATCTTATTTAATTACTTGTTTTCCCATTCACTATGCTTAGTTTTATTTAATGTAAATTAGAAACTCCTTTCTAATTTCATTCACTCTGGCCAGAGATTCCTGAACTAATATAAGTGGATCAGCATTGAACATTCTCTTCCTACACTGGAAGGGGTAGATCCTTTATTGATCATACACTATCTTCGTGTACAAATTCCTATACCCAGTAGAGCCCTTATAATTGTCCCTTGAGACTAAGAACTAAACCAAAGCATAGTTCAGTGTACACAAGATGACTATGATGATCTCAAGTCTAAGGATACTTGTACAACTGTCACTATGTGAACAACTGATGACACGTGAGTGAACTCCATCAGTTGTTCAGCTGTGTGAGTCATGTTCAGTGAACTTATTCTATAATAAGCACTACTAGCTATAGTGTCACCACACAAATGTCTATGAGAACAGACATCCTTCATAATGAAGCAAGCATAGTATGCACCGATCTTTGCGGATTATTAATTACCAGTTAGTAATCCTACGACCAGGAACTATTTAAGTTTAAAGTTATCATCTTTTAGGTCTCATTATTATGATCTCATCACAATCCATAAAAAACTTTACTCTAAACTGTGGTATAAAAACAAAACAAGTCTTTTAGTAATATCAATGAAATCAAAACAGATTACATAAAAGTTATTCCTAAATCCTCATACATGATTGGACTTAGGACATATCTCTTTCAATCTCCCACTTGTACTAAAGCCAATCACTCTGGTATCTAATACCCATCTTATCTTTATGATGATCAAAGTGACTCTGAGAAAGTGGCTTTGTGAGTGGGTCTGCTACGTTGTTATGTGTGTCAACTCTCTCGACGTTGACATCTCATCTTTCAACAATCTGACTTGCACCACCATTCAGAGTAAACACATACCCTGACATGGATTTGCTATCACTTTCTGATTGAAAACTAGATTCAGTATAACCCTCTATTTTCAACTCAGATTCACCACCAAAAACAAGAAAAATGTCCTGAGTCCTTCGCAAGTACTTAAGGATGTTTTCACTACTTTCCAGTGGTCTTCACCTGGTTTGGACTGATATCTGCTCGTAACACTAATTGAATAAGCAACATCAGGCCTTGTACACAACATCGCGTATATGATAGATCCTATTGCTGAAGCATAAGGAATCTTACTCATACTCTCTCTTTCCTCAGGTGTCTTAGGAGACATTTTTTCGGAAAGGGACACTCCATGGCTCATCAGTATGAGACCTCTTTTGGAGTTTTCCATGCTAAACCTTTTAAGCACTTTCTGGATGCATGTACCCTGGGTAAGACCTATCATTCTTCTAGATCTATCTCTATAGATCTTCATACCGAGAATGTAGGATGCTTCTCCCAAGTCCTTCATGGTGAAGTTCTTTGATAGCCATACTTTGACTGATTGTAGCATCGGTATATCATTTCCTATAATAAGTATGTCATCCACATACAATACAAGAAATGTTACCGCGCTCCCACTAACCTTCTTGTAGACACATGGTTCCTCAATATTTTTGATAAAACCAAACTCTTTGATTGTCTCATCAAAACGGATGTTCCATCTACGAGAAGCTTGCCTTAAACCATATATGGTTCGCAGCAGCTTACACACTAGGTGTTTATTTCCCATGGAAAGAAAACCCTCTGACTGTGTCATATACACTTCCTCCTCAAGTTCCCCATTGAGGAAGGCCGTTTTCACGTCCATTTTTCAGATCTCATAGTCGTAGTAAGCAACAATCGCAAGCAAAATCCGAATTGATTTTAACAGGGCTACTGGCGAAAAAGTTTCATCAAAGTCAATCCCTTGCCTTTGTTTGAATCCTTTTACCACGAGCCTGACCTTATAGGTCTCCACCTGTCCATCTGCTCCAATCTTTCTTTTGTATACCCACTTGCACCCAATAGGCTTAACACCTTCAGGCGCCTCAACCAGAGTCCATACTTGGTTGGTATACATAGATTCCATTTTGGATTTCATGGAACTATGCCATTTCTCTGAGTCAACACTACTCATAGCCTCATTATAGGTCACAGGGTTGTCATCATCAATGATTGACAACTCATTGTCATTCTCAATGACAAGGCCATAATACCTCTCAGGTTGGAGAGACACTCTCCCTGTCCTACGAATGGGCTGTTCCACAGAAGGTTGTTCAGTCTGAACAGGTGTTTCCACTTGATCCGTAGTAGTTTGTGCTTCTTGAACTTCATCAAGTTCAATTTTTCTCCCACTGTTTCCTTCAAGGATAAACTCCTTTTCCAAGAAGGTAGCATGTCTGGAGACAAACACCCGATGATCGGTGTAAAAGTAATACCCCAAAGTCTCTTTAGGATATCCCATAAGATTACATTTTATGGATCGAGATTCCAGCTTATCTGGGTCAACTTTCTTGACATAAGCTGGACATCCCCAAATCTTAACGTGTTTATGACTCGGTTTCCTTTCTTTCCATATCTCATATGGTGTTTGAGGAACATATTTGGAAGGCACCTTATTCAGTAAATATGCTGAGGTTTCCAATGCATAACCCCATAGGAATACTGGAAGATTCGCATAACTCATCATGGACCGAACCATGTCTAACAAAGTTCGATTTCTCCTTTCATATACCCCATTTAACTGTGGAGTATATGGAGGAGTCCACTGGGAAACTATACCATTTTCTTTGAGATAATCTAGAAACTCTCCATTCAAGTATTCACCACCTCGATCTGATCGAAGAGTTATAATACTGTGTTTGGTTTGTTTCTCCACTTCATGTTTATATTCTTTGAACTTTTCAAAGGCTTCAGACTTGTGTTTCATAAAATACACATATCCGAATCTAGATCTATCATCTATAAAAGTAATGAAGTACGAAAATCCACCCATGGCTTGCGTAGACATTGGTCCACATACATCTGTGTGTACCAATCCTCGCAAATCTGCAGCCCTCTCTCCATGTCCACTAAATGGAGATTTGGTCATTTTACCCAATAGACAAGACTCGCATATAGGATATAATTCAAAATCAAAGGGGTCAAGTAACCCTTCCTTATGCAATGTCCGCAGTCTATTTTCACTAATATGACCTAGCCTATAGTGCCATAAATAGGTCATATTTTCATCATCCCGTTTTCTTTTATTAGTTTGTTCAATCTGAAGTAAATCATGCTTTACGTCACATACATACAGACCATTATTTAAAATGCCACGTCCAAAAAGAACATTATCTCTAAGGATAGAACATTCATTATTCTTAATAATAAATGAAAACCATCCACATCCAACATAGGAATAGAAACAATATTCCTCATAATAGAGGGAACGTAATAACAATTATTTAAAATAATAGTCTTGCTCGTAGGCATATGTAAACTAAATGATCCTACAGATATGGCCGCAACCCTTGCTCCATTGCCCATACGTAGAATCACCTCATCTTTTTCAAGAGTCCTACTTCCCTTTAGTCCTTACAACAAATTGCAAATATGAGAACCATAGGCAGTATCTAATACCCAAGTAGAAATTTGACCTAGTGACATATTAACTTCGATCATGAACATGCCTGAATCAGAAGCGTTAGTCTTACTACCCTTCTTCTTCTTCAATTCTGCAAGGTAAACCTTGCAGTTCCTCTTCCAGTGCCCCAACTTATTACAGTGAAAACAAACAGCTAAATTAGGACCAGTCAACTTGTGAGCATCTAGTATGCTCCGGAGTGATAGTGCAGAAGACATGACGAATATAGTAAATCTGTAAATGATAAACACATAACAACACTTAGCAAATATTCAATTTCATTTCAAAATACTATATGAATCGGGTCTTTATTCATAAGTGTCTCCCACTAGTTTATCTAATTTTTTCAACCACCTAAGTGAAAATTAAGCAATCATAATGCTAGTGGGAATAGGGATCCTACATTCCATCACACAACCTCGGTTGTGGCACGAAACGTCATGTGATGTTCAATAGGCAGGCAACTCTTGTCAATTACATCTTATGTTATTCCCTAATATAAGTTTAGCCTCTTGAATAATTGAGTCATGGCTGTGGCACGAGAAACTCAATATTCTAAGTCAAGTCTAACCCAATATTTCGTACAATTGAATCAGTCTCCAACGGCCCACAGCTGTAGCACGTACCGACCTTTAGATTCTAATTCAATTACACATCTCTATGTAATAGACAAGTATTTCTTATTTCGAAATCAAAGCCCTCGGCTGTAGCATGAAACGACAATGATTTAAAAATAAGAACCACTTTCTACCATGTTGGAAGGCTATGATCGACACATGCCAGTTGTGTCATTGGCCAATTACTACTTGATATTATTTAATTTTAGAGGGATTATATTACGTTACAATCATAATCATATTATAAAGAGATTCTTCCTTTTAAATTAAATATTTCAAATCAATAATCGATAATCAGATGATTCCCAGATCGGGTGGAGCATTGTCAAGAGGCGTCACTTAATAAACCTTTCTTACAGATAGAAATCTGTTATTGACAGAATCATCCTTTCTCTCAATATTGAAAATTCATATTCAATTACGTGTTTCATAAACACAAGAATCTCATGATCGTATTCATAATATTTATTGTTAAGGCAAGAAACGATTCATATTCTAGATTTTCTAGAGCACGCCTTATATTGATTTAAGTTCACCTAAATCTATCATCGCATGGTAAACATAGGCATATGTCTCATATATAAAATAAAATAAACAAGTAAATGTAAAGTGCAATAAAGTAAATGTGTTTGGTTATGGCCCCATCCTATGTGATCTTTATCAAACTCATGATAAAGATCAAGGTCAATCTAATATGGTGATGGAAATAAATACAACTACTTATTATATAAGTCTTCTTCTTTGTTTAGACTTCTTGTATGCCTCGTCTTCTTCTTTGTATCACCTCCATTGGATAGCCTTCTTGAGTCTTCAATTACATTACATGATTGAAAGTAAAACTAATCTAATTAACTTACAAGAATAACTCGAGTTACATTCGAGATTTATGATTACAAATATTGACGACATGCAAGTCGTATTTAAAACCAATACCAAAACCATTACACTAAGGTCGAAAGGCCATAACCATCCACCATGCTTATAAAACACATAAAAGCATGTTAAAACACATAATCTGATCTTAACATATCATATTATCCATGATCTAATCATAAAAAGAAAATATGACAAAAATCAGAAAAATCAGAATCAAATCAGAAAAACAAGAATCACTGTTTACGGGCAGTAAACTACGTCAAACGCATTACAGACGAGTCGTTGATAGCTTTAGCTATCAGTTTTGTTCAGACGCTCGTTTACCTATGGAATAGGGTATTCGTTTGCGTAAATCAGACACCAGACCCAGATTTCAGCAAATCTGCAGCAGTCAATTCTATGATTCTCATAATTAGAACAAACATAAATCATGTATATATCAGTATATATACAGATTACATAATCATCTTATGATTATACAACTCACATGAATATCATATATTCAAAACCATACATATATAAGCATATTATATCAACATCAAATCATGGCGAATCACGTACATGCTCATATATCGAAAACAGTTAAACACATAAATGAATTAAAAACTATTCGCAAGTAGCTCTGATGCCATTGAAGGGTTTTTAGCACATAAACGCAGCGAAAACTTAAATTTAATCTTAGAAATTCCCCTCGAGTTAATGGATCTTTGATTTGAGAAAGGGAAAATTTCTGTAAGTGATCTATTCTGACTTCTAGCTTCTTTTGATGACCCGATGGATGGTGAATCTTGAGTACCGACAGATGAAGCTGGTTGTCTCCCGACAGATAAGGCAGATTGTCTCCCGAAGAATGAAGCATTTTGCAACTCGACAGATGTTGAATTTTGTGCTTCATTGGTAGGAGATTTTTCTGCAATATCCTTTAATACTGTTTCTTGATCACTTTTATCATCACTGTCATCACTAACCATCTCCATATTGTCAAATTTGAGGTTCTCATGGTAATCTCCATCTTGCAGTCCTTCAATCTTTTTATCATCAAACACAACATGTATTGATTCCACAACAATATTGGTTCTTAGATTGTAGACTCTATATGCTTTACCAACAGCATATCCAACAAAAATTCCTTCATGTGCTTTAGCATAAAACTTCACATTCAGATCAGTTTGATTTCTCAAGATATAGCATTTGCAGCCAAAGACATGAAGAAAATTTAGAGTTGGCTTCTTGTTCTTGAACAATTGATAGGGAGTCATGCATTTTGCTTGATTAACCAGAAAAATATTCTGAGTGTAGCATGCAGTATTTAAAGCTTCAGCCCAGAAATATGTTGGTAACTTAGATTCTTCAAGCAATTTCCTTGCAGCTTCAATAAGTGACCTGTTCTTCCTTTCTACTACTCCATTTTGTTGTGGAGTTCTTGCTGCTGGAAACTCATGCAAAATCCCATTTTCTTCACAAATTACTCTCATGACAGAATTCTTGAACTCAGTTCCATTGTCACTCCTGATTATTCTAACTTTGAAATCAGGATGATTATTGACTTGCCTTATGTGATTGATGATGATTTCACTAGCCTCATCTTTAGACTTTAGGAAATATGTCCAAGAGAACTTTGAGAAATCATCTACAATTACTAGGCAAAATCTGAAGGGTTTTTAGCACATAAACGCAGCGAAAACGTAAATTTAATCTTAAAAAAAAACCAAAACCCTCCGCAGGATCCATGCGAAAAAATAATATTTAATTCGTAGTTCAGTGTGTTTACCTTAAGAAGCTTTACATTAATGGAAAGATGGAGGTCTTTAATAGCGATCCAAGAACGATGAACGGAGATCCTTAGCAGCTGCTCCACAGATGTGAAGCACTCCACCGGTATCTACCAAGAAAACGATGTAATGAAGGAGGAGAAGATGGAGAGAATTAGGGTTTTGTAAATCTTTTTGGTTGAGGCAAAAATAGGGTTTATAATAGTATATTTATAAACAAAATTTTCAGCTGAAAATTTTCCCATAAAATATTATTATTATTAACCCTTTATTATTCTCACTAATAATTAAAACACCTTTTAATTCTTAATCATTTTTCTAAACTCTTTAGAAATAATTCTCTCACTTGATTTAATTTCCAAAAATTAAATTCTTAATTAATAATATTAAGAACCTTTTCTTAATTAATTTATAATCAATTAAATCTCATTTAATCAATTATTAAATTTGCCAATTAATTATTTATTTCATAAATAAATAATTATCAGCCATTATTAATTAATTCATCCACCATTAAATCATTCTCTTTTATGGTGTGACCCTGTAGGTTCAATATTAAGCAGGTAGTAGAAATAAATAATAATAAAACTATTTTATCATTATTTATATAAATTCTCTAATTTATTAAATATGATTAATTAATTAATCATATTTATTCTACATCGTGAGGGATACTTCTCAGCATATCGCGACTATCCGGATAATACGAATTCACTGCTTAGAATACCAAGAACCTATTCAGTGAGTAGTTACCGTATAACTAATTCCTTCTACCCTGCAATGTCACGATTAAATACAAGGCATGGAACTTGTGTCAAGCCTATCTTATTTAATCACTTGCTTTCCCATTCACCATGCTTAGTTTTATTTAATGTAAATTAGAAACTCCTTTCTAATTTCATTCACTCTGGCCAGAGATTCCTGAACTAACATAAGTGGATCAGCATTGAAAATTCTCTTCCTACACTGGAAGGGGTAGATCCTTTATTGATCATACACTATCTTCGTGTACAAATTCCTATACCCAGTAGAGCCCTTATAATTGTCCCTTGTGACTAGGAACTAAACCAAAGCATAGTTCAGTGTACACGAGATGACTATGATGATCTCAAGTCTAAGGATACTTGTACAACTATCACTATGTGAATAACTGCTGACACGTGAGTGAACTCCATCAGTTGTTCAGCTGTGTGAGTCATGTTCAGTGAACTTATTCTATAATAAGCACCTACATACTAGCTATAGTGTCACCACACAAATGTCTATGAGAACAGACATCCTTCATAATGAAGCAAGCATAGTATGTACCGATCTTTACGGATTATTAATTACCAGTTAGTAATCCTACGACCAGGAACTATTTAAGTTTAGAGTTAGCATCTTTTAGGTCTCATTATTATGATCTCATCACAATCCATAAAAAGATTTACTCTAAACTGTGGTATATCTTATTTAAACATTTAAATAGATAGAGCCCGCAATAAAAACAAAACAAGTCTTTTATTAATATCAATGAAATCAAAACATATTACATAAAAGTTATTCCTAAATCCTCATACATGATTGGACTTAGGACATATCTCTTTCAAAATCTTTTCCTTGAGATGGACAACAAATTGACTGGTCCAAAAAAATCCATGTGTAGCAGTTGCAAAAGTTCTTCAATTGTTGAATCAAGCTTCTTCCTGAATGATGTTTTGATCTGCTTTCCCTTTTGGCAGGCATCACACAATCCATCCTTAGAAAACTCCACTTGAGTAATGCCTCTAACCAGTTCTTTCTTTACAAGTTCATTCATGGTCTTGAAGTTTAAATGGGATAGCTTCTTATGCCATAACCAACTTTTATCTTGACTTGCTTTACTGAGAAGACAAGTAACAGATTCTGCATTTGATGAAGTCAGCTAGGTACACATTTCCTTTTCTCACATCAGTGAGAACCACTTTGTTGCTCCTCTTATTAGTCACAACACAGGCTTCTGAGTTGAAGGTTACTGAATTGCCTTTATCACAAAGCTGGCTGATACTCAGCAAATTATGCTTGAGACCATCCACTAAGGCAACCTTCTCAATGATGACATTGTCTTTTGAAATCAAGCCATATCCCACGGTATAACCCTTGCTGTCATCTCCAAAAGTAATACTTGGGCCAGCTCTTTCCTTGAACTCTATGAGCAGGGTAGAATCACCAGTCATATGTCTTGAACAACCACTATCCAAGTACCATAGATTTTTTCTGTTTCCCTACACACATCAAAATCAAATCAAGTTAATTTTGGTACCCAAGTTTCCTTGGGTCCTGCCTTGTTAGCTTTCTTTTTCTATTTCTTAGGTTTTATCTCATTTGACTTGGGGATATCAGATTCATCCTTAATCATTTGAGTTGGACCTTTGAAACCATTAATTGCAACATAATTATCATGCATATTTTGATTAACAGGGAATGACATGCTACTAGTGAACATGTTATTCCAGTAAGGCATGCTAAATGGCATTTGTGGCATACTAAATACAGCATAATAAGGATTAGGTGCAAATGGCATATTAGCAAACTGTGCATTCATATTCTGTGTGGATATAGCATTCATAGGCATAGAAGGCATGGCATTCATGTTGGGAAAGTGAGGTGGCACATATATGGGAGTAGGCATGGCAGATTTGCAATTAACAGACAAATAATTTACACTACCACACTTGACAAAGATTTTTTTAGGAGCATATTTATCAGGTGTGTAGTTATTGTGTTTGTTAATCCCTACTTTACTATTTCTATTATTTTTCTTTTTAGCCTCTATTTTAACCTCAATCTTTTCCAGTCTATCACTCAATTGCTTGACAGTCATATGACCAACATTAGCCTTTCTCTCCTTCTTCACTTGACTGGATTCTCCTGGAACAAAGTTCTTGGAAACTGATCCATATTTCTCATTTAACTTGACAAGTTTGGCTTTACTGACAGGCTTGCTCACAGTCGACGGATGAGGATTTATATCACTCGACGGATAACCCTTTTTGTTATCCGACGGATGACCCTCATCATCCGTCGAGTCTACATCTGTTAGCAGTCCTTCCACCAAATTGGATTCCAGCTTCTCCTTGTTCTTCTTCCAGGCTGCATCACAAAAGGACTCAATTTCTTGAACTTTGGTGATTTGAGCATGAACATCTCATGATGTTTTCCATGCCTTAATCACCTCCTGTTCTCATTCAAGCTGCTTCTTCAAGATCTCTTCTTTCTTCAAGACTCGGTTAATTCATCCTTACCAATTTTACACTCAATTCTTAATTTTTCAAATTCAATGAACTGAGACTCTAGCACATTATTCCTCTCACTTAAAAATAAATTGTTTTCTTTGATTTTAGCATTTTCCTTAGTAAGAGACTTAAGTGTAACACACAAATGATATAATTATGTAGACATGTCATTTATTGCATCATTACACTCAACTTTAGACAAATGTACAAGGTTAGTGGTGATTACCTGATTACTTGAAGAACTTGTCTCTGTTTCATCCGACTTGGCCATTAGAGCTAGATTGACATAGCTGACATCTTCATCTTCATCCAGACCATCTGCTACCCAGTCATTTTCTTGTGTAATGAAAGCCCATTCCTTTTGTTTGAGCAATTCAAAATATTTCTGTTTATAATCCACAGGCTCAAACTTTTTCTTGCTGGAATCTGACTTTCTACACTCACTGGCAAAGTGCCCTGCCAAGCCATATTTGAAACATTTGAATTTTGATTTATCCACCATGTTTCTATTTGGCTTGGCTGCTCTAAAGTTCTTCTTGAACTTGATCTTGGCAAATCTTCTGGAAAGAAATGCTAGATGTTTATCAATATCTTCCATTTCATCTTGGCTCAAAGAATCTTCATTTTCTGCTACCAGCCCCTTGCCCTTATTTTCACAGACCTTTGAAGTTGATTCAACAGCTTCCATCTTCATCTCCTTCTCTTTCTCTAACTCAGCAACTAGTGTAATGGACCCTCCTTTCTTCTTTCCTCTCTCCATCCTCTCATCTTGCTCTATTTCAAGCTCATAAGTCTTTAGGATGCCATACAGTCTCTCTAAAGTAAACTCCTTATAATCTTGAGAGTTTCTCAATGAGACTGTCATTGGTTTCCATTTCTTTGGAAGAGATCTAAGGAACTTCAGATTGGAGTCTTTTGTCTGATAGACCCTTCCATGCAACTTCAGAGCATTTAGTAGTTTTTGAAACCTACTAAAAATGTCAGCGAGAGACTCATTTTCTTCACTATAAAAATGCTCATATTGCTAAATCAGTAGCTGCATCTTCTTTTCTTTAACTTGCTCAGTGCCATCACAGATAATCTGTATTGTATCCCAAACTTCCTTGGCAGTTTTGCAATTGATGATGTTGTCAAACATGTCACCATCAACTCCATTGAACAAGATATTCATGGCCTTCTTATCTTTCCTGACTTGTTCAATATCAGGATCAGACCATTCATGCCTTGGCTTGGGGACAGATGGCTCATTTCCAGTTGCAGCTCTCATTGTACATGAGGGCATCTCTCTATGCAATCTATATAGGCCTCATCTTGAGAAAGTAAATGAAGTTGCATCTTTACCTTCCAGTGATGGTAATTATCTTTATCCAGAAAAGGAATCTTGACTCCAACATCCTTCTTGTTCATCTTGCTGTTTTGTTGTGATCTTTAAACTCTTTGTTTATCAAAAGCTTGCTCTAATACCAATTGTTAGTCCCTAACAATGCAACAAGAATTACAGAAGGGGGGTTGAATGGAATTCTTGAAACTTTTTCATAAAGATATAAAATGTTCTATCTTAATAATATATAACTGTGTGAATTGATTTACAAACTGCGGAATAATAACTTGGAATGAATCAATACACAAGTAATTAAAAACACAACTCTTTGAAAACTTTCTGGTGGATTTGAATGTATTCACCAAAGATATATATTATATCAAGAGAACTCTATATAGCAATTAGCTCACAACTGCTTACAAATATGAACAACTAAGTTTTCAGAGAAATGCTAAGAATACAGCTTACAAATGTTTCTCTGAGAATAATAATTTTGCTCAGTTGCTTAGTGTTCTATTTTCTACTTCTTGGTTTATATATCACAAAGATTACAAAGTAATAAGACAAGATAATAAAACAAAACCTATCAAGTCTAATACTATGCTGCTTCATTACTCTATTCCAGCATCTTTTAATATCTTCATAATAGCATAGATATGGCAATGCTTCTTTGTTCTCTAAAACTAGTTGAATAGCCTTCCACATTCCATTTGCATACACTCGACGCATGTGACTGTGTTGTCACTGTCAATAGATGTTTGAATTCTTTATCCGTCGGGTTCATGATCATCCGTCGGGTTGCCTTGTTGATCATTCGTCGAGTGGCATTGTTGTTTATCCGTCGGGTAACTTTCTGGCACTTGACTTCATTTCATTTATATAGAATTACAAAACATCATCTATGTAAAATTAATCAACCGATTCTGCATATCTAGTTAAAGTCAACATGACTTGAGTACTACTACAGAATTTAAAGAATGTGTATGCAGAAATGTGCTACAGACTTATTGTTACACAAGCTACTCACTCGATAGATAATAAATCATCATCCGTCGGGACTATATTGAGTCATCCGTCGGGACTACAATCCTCATCCGTCGAGTGCTATATTTTTTACTTAGTAAAATCTACTAAGGTGTTTTGTTAATGAAATCATCAAGTTCACAACATATTCACAACACTAGGTTTATAATGTCCACTTTAAATCATAAAGTTAATGATATTTATTTAGTTAATGGTATAAATAGAACACTAATAGAAAACCGTAAACAAGTGTCCAAAGTTTTATTTAACTCACTTATTACAAAGAACAGGGTGAAGGTAGGTCTCAAAATGACTCCATTCATGATTGAGAAATTTAGGACCTATCTTTATCCTATACCTGACATGAGGTCTAGTGCTATAACATCTAGTTCAGTTATGGCTCCTGTCCTTGTGGAAGAACAAACACAGGACAACCAACAGGGGCCTTCCCAAACTGAGACCCTTCTTTCTGTACCACTAGAAGCTAGGAAACCAACTACTTCATCCTCTCAAAAGAATGAAGTGAGTAAAAAAAAAGAGGAAGCAGGCACATTTGAAAGTAGTTAGTGAGAGTGGTGAGGATAACACAGAACTTGAGTCTCACCTGGTCAGAAAACCAAACACTACTAGAAATAGTGTCTACGACATCACCCCTTTAACATCGGTTAGAAATGTTCACCGATGTTAAAAGCAGTTTTAACATCGGTTGCTTTAAAACCGATGTTAAAGGTGTTGTAAGACATCAATATCTAAACCAACTGATGTCTATAATCGTTTTAAAAAATAAAAAAATCTCCGCTTCTTTCTTTCCCCGTAAATACACCAAAAAATTCCCCCTTAACCAATTTTTTTATTTTCAGTTTCCCCCCATTATACCAAATAGTTTTCCCCTTCTCTCTCTCTCCCTCTCTCAGCTCTCTCACTCTCTCTCTCTCTCTCTCTCTCTCTCTCTCTGTCTCTCTCTCTCTCTGTTCTCTCTCTCTCTCTCTCTCTCCGCTCTCTCATTCTCTCATTCTATCTTCTCTCTTCTCTCTCACTATCTTGTCTCTCTTCTATCTTCTCTTTCACTGTCTTGTCTCTCACTGTCTCTCTTCTCACTCACTCCCTTTAACCTAAAACCCCTAAAATTTATATGAATTAATAAACTCAATTAATTCATAAATCGAGGTCGATTGGTGCTGAAGAGCCTTGAAGGAAGTCTGGACTACTCGATTAGTGTGTGAAAGTATGTTTTTTCGAATTTAATTTCAAATTTTATGTTTTGATTTTAATCGAGTTTGTTTTTTATTTTATGTTTTTTCGAGTTTGATTTTAGGTCTCTGGAGCTGGGTTTGGTTAATCTTGAAGTGGGTTTGCTCGATTAGATAAGATTTCACATGCAAGTGTATGTTTTGTTATTTTAAAAGATGCACGTGTTCCTCCTTGTTCTTGTTTAATTGTAATAGATGTATGTGTATGGATCCTGTTTAGTTTATGTTGTGTATGTTCTTGTTCTTGTTCTGTTTAGTTTATATTGTTTATTTTTAGTTTATGTTGTTTATGTTGTGTTCCTCAGTTAAGTGTCAAAAAAATAAAGAGATAATGTAGCTTCTTTTATGTAAGTCAATCTAGGTTCATCAGATGATTAGTAGTGATAGTCGCTGCTCGGATATAAACCTAAATGAAATGGCTATCAATCTATATATCTATAGTTCTATCTTCTATCATGAAAAACTTGGATGAAGTTGGGAGGAATACGGAGAGCTGCTTGGTTATTACACATGGCATAGGAACCACCATTCTATATGTAGCCACAATAACTCTGCTTCTTGCTCCAATATTATTGCAAGATTACCGATTTTTGACCAAAAACATTTACATCCTGTAGCACCATGTTTATCGGATAGTAACTTGGTGACTGGAACATAGGTCTACTGTCGAAGCATCTAGTCAGTGGTGACTGCAAGTCTAAGTAGACATGTGCAAACAAAACTTTAAGAACAACTACCAGTAAATATTATTAATGTTATTACTTCAAACCATGAACTCAGATGTTGGAGCAACCATCTATGAAAACCATGAGCATTACCACCAACATACTAATGCCATTTATCAATTGTGTTTGTATCATGAACAATGTATCTTTTGTAATTATCGTTTAACACACAGAACACTCCAAACATACAAAGTTTAGCCACATACTGAGTAACGGATAACTTGGAAAACTTTGTCCGCTTTTTTAATCTAAGTAATTAGTAATATGTGTGTCTGAGATATAGAGAGTCATGTGATATCATGTTATAGTGTAGACAGAAGAATAATTGACACATGAACTAAACATGTGATATTTGTTGGCTGACATATATAATAAATATTGTTTTGGTTTCTTATTGTCCTCTATCAACCTTGATTCTTATTTGGCTCTTATTTATTATAAGTTGTGAAATAGTTTTAACTTATGCATAGCTCTTTTCCATTCAATGTAGACAATACTAGCAGTAATGAATTATATTTACCATAACTCTTGAATTGTATATTCAGGCTCCTGCTAGACCAAACTATAGTCTGGTTCTTTTTATACAGCTGAGAGGCCTGTAAAGGAAACTCTTTGCTGGGTCGATTTGTCAATGGGAGTGATGCATTCCGTGATTCAAGATTCAAACTTATTCCAAGTATAATTGAGGTAACTCATGCATTAACGAAATGAAGCCATGATTTCTATTTTTTATATTTCTTTACCGGTGGCTGTAAATAATTGTATTAAAATATACTTTAAGAACTACCACCACGATACATTTGTACAAAAAAACACCCCCTTCCCAAAATAAATGATGCTTCCTGAAAGTAAAAAAACTTGATGCTGCACAATGCTGAATGAAATTAATAAAAAGTAAATTGTAGTAGTAGTGTAGTACATATTTCAATACTAAACATGTGCTAGTACATCTGAAAATTGCATAAATCCTCTTCTGTTATGACACAATTTAGTATTAATGCGATATCTCCTACGATTTATGTCTCTCAACTATCAAAACCCTGGTCTCATTCCTTCCTTGGTTATTTTACATGTGGCACTTGTATCGAATTTTCAAAATTCACAAACATTATTCCTTACTTTTAGTATTATATAAAGGGCATTAATCATTCTATTATACAGAATTCTCCAGAGGACCAGAGCCATCCTGTGTATTTAAACATTGTTTGTTGTTTAGTTTTTACAATATCGTTAATTGTGATGTGTGGTATTGATTATTTCATAAAATAAACAGGGATACTGGATGGTTAAACGTGCTGTTGGAACAAAAGCTTGTTTGCTTGGAAAAGAAGTAACTCGAAGATACTTGAGACATGATAATTTTCTAGAGGTAATTAACTTTAGCATGTTCTAGAACTTGTTAGTCTTAAGAACTCTGCAAATATCGTATCTTTTGGTTGGCAAGGGCCTTAAGATGATAGTATCACGTGTGCAGATAATGTAGATATTGGCTCATCATCCGTAGCAAGGAGTGTTATCGACCTTGTCCTTGGATGTAACAAGTCTAATTGTTGATCTTACAATATTAATAGAGGTCTTACATTTCCCCTTTGTCATTCTGCTTGTGCTATATATTATATCTTGTGCTATTCTTGAAAAAGAGAATTTGAATTGTTCGAGTTTATCACCAATGAATTTTAATGAAGTTACTAATATATGATTCCTTTAATATATTTTTATGTAACTACATGGGTGGATAAATGCTCACAACAGCTATTGGATGTGCAGGGACACGAAGAGGAAGAATTGCCTGAATATATTCTTGGCACCGTAGGCTTAGTCATGTAACACCTGAGTCTGCTATAACTCTTAAGGATTGAAGGTCAGATAGTATTTATGACAAAAATTGTATTAGACCATTGCTTCCCCAAAGCTATATCTTTGTAATCCTATATGTGAGTAGTTATAGTAATGATGTTTATGTAATGCTGGAAATGTTAAGGTGTAATTCATGTAAAGAAGAAACAAAGCTTATATATAGGTAGGAGCCTTATTCCATGCATCAATTTGTTAGCTTCTTCCTTACAATTATTCCTGGGCTTGGGTGTCATTCATACCAGGGAAATCATTCATACCAAGAGTTTCGATTTGAACAAAACTAAAACATTTCATGTTCATAAAATAAATCAAATTATTGGAAATAAAATGATGTCTACGATGTTAAAACACATCGCTTGGTGCAAGTATATAAAAGTAAAAATGAAAGAAAATCGATGTTAAAGTAGAAGTTTCACATCGCTTCCTCGAACAAAACTGAGTTAAACATGTCTAACAATCGGTTTAGCAAATGAACCGATGTAGAATACGGAAAAAGACATCGATTGTTTAAGAATCTGATGTCTATCAATTAAAAATGCTTCCTGTTATATGTTTAAAGTGCTATTTAACCTCCTAAATACCATTTTTGACAATAGTTTTAACATTTTATTCAAAAAAGGCTAATTATACATCAGTTTGCTAAAAATACCGATGTCTGTGTACATCTTTAACATCGGCTAAAAATCGATGTAAAGACCCCTACCTTTCTCTACACATGCGAAGACATCGATTTTTAAAAAAAAAGACACGGTTATAACCGATGTCTAAGGGCATTTTTCTAGTAGTGAAAGAAGGCAAAACAAAACTGAGTTGACCGCTCAAGCTACCCCTGCATCCTCACAAGAAGATATAGGTGAAAAAGATGGATTAAAACAGACTCTAGGGGCAGGGTGTCTCTATTGAAAGAGCATTCTCCCTAGTGCACCATGTAAAGAATCTGCACCAAACTTGAACAAATTCAAGTGTATAAAAGAAGAAATAAGGATGGCACACACAAAAAGGAGCACATCTTTTGAAGCTCCCTCATCTATTCAGGGGCAGCTGCCAACACTCAATTCTGAAATTCAAAATCTAATCTTTCAATTTTTTTTCTTCATTTAATCAAACACTCGAATCTGATTCTCAAGTGTGCTAACATCATTTGACATGGTTCAAGAAACCGTGCTCACCACCTAGGACCAAATTTTGTTGATGAGAGGCTACATGCAGGAGTAGACCTTGATGACACTAACACAAACAGGGGTTCCATCAGTTTTACTAAAGACCCCATGGTAGTTTCAAATGCATCTTCATGTGCAAATCAACCTTCACAGGTTATAAGGTTTGAGGGTAGTTTCTCCTGAGGGGAGCTATCTATCCTCTCCAATTCAATTGGAGGTTCCTCTTGAAGGAAACACTCCCTCAAAACCCTAGCAAAATTGCTCTCATAATTGAAGCTATGAGTTCAATTGCCAATGATCCTGTTATGGGGGATGCAAGTACATCACATTCAAGTGACAGTGCTTTGAAATAAGTATAAGGGTTTGAG